>NW_025334097.1:0-66794 GCF_014858855.1 Bufo gargarizans
CTTGACGGACACTAAATATCTTGCCCAGCAACAACAGTACAGCGGTGGGTAACGAGAGATTTAGAGGGAATTAAATTTGAGGCCTAGTATTTAGGCGCTGGGTCACCGGTATGGATTTAGTGACAGAATTAGACTTGGAAATACACAGTAGCGGGTGTGTGTGAAGTTACTCTGAATGACCCTATGTGCACCTTCAATATTATATACCCTTTTTGGGATAGATTTCAAAGAGCTCTGATATAGCAGGAACCACTAAATTATGAAATTGCTAAATTGGGAATTGTATTTCAACCCAGAACAAGAAATGTGCTTGAACGGACACTAAATAACTCGCCCAGCTACAGCACTAGGGACAGATTTAGCTGGATATAAATTTGAGGCCTAGTATTTAGGCGCTGGGTGACCGGTATGGATTTAGTGACAGAATTAGACTGGGATATGGCCAAAAATGAACAGACTATTGCTGGTTAAATGCACTTGGTGTGACAGCTTCACCCTGATGTAGGCTTTAGCCAAAAAACAACCACACCATTGAGGGTTAAATGCACTTGGTGACAGGCGCAGCTTGCCCCTGATTTTGTATATGGCCAAAAAATGAACAGACTATTGCTGGTTAAATGCACTTGGTGTGACAGCTTCACCCTGATGTAGGCTTTAGCCAAAAAACAACCACACCATTGAGGGTTAAATGCACTTGGTGACAGGCGCAGCTTGCCCCTGATTTTGTATATGGCCAAAAAATGAACAGACTATTGCTGGTTAAATGCACTTGGTGTGACAGCTTCACCCTGATGTAGGCTTTAGCCAAAAAACAACCACACCATTGAGGGTTAAATGCACTTGGTCGCAGCTTGTGCTGGCGCACCACAAGACACAAAATGGCCGCCGATCACCCCAGAAAAATGAGACTGACAAACGGTCTGTGCAGCCTAAAAACAGTGAGCAATTGAGGATCAGCAGCTCAATGATCCACAGCTGCAGATCGATCAGTTAATCAAGTCCTTTGGAGGAGTTAATCTGCCTAATCTCGCCCTACTGTCGCAGCCGCAACCTCTCCCTACGCTAATCAGAGCAGAGTGACGGGCGGCGCTATGTGACTCCAGCTTAAATAGAGGCTGGGTCACATGGTGCTCTGGCCAATCACAGCCATGCCAATAGTAGGCATGGCTGTGATGGCCTCTTGGGGCAAGTAGTATGACGCTTGTTGATTGGCTGCTTTGCAGCCTTTCAAAAAGCGCCAAGAAAGCGTCACAAAAGCGCGAAGAAAGCGACGAACACCGAACCCGAACCCGGACTTTTACGAAAATGTCCGGGTTCGGGTCCGTGTCACGGACACCCCAAAATTCGGTACGAACCCGAACTATACAGTTCGAGTTCGCTCATCCCTAATACTAACTATTAAACCCTTCACCAACCCCCACTGCAAACAGACAAACGGACCACCCTCAAAGTTCAAAGGGAAAAGAAAACCCTGAGCTCTGTCAGTCCGTAAGTTCATCCCCAGTTGGACTGGGGTCGACCAGTTTGTATCACACACAATTATTTATTTATTTTTTTTATTATTTTTTTTTATATTTTTTTTAAATATATTTACCTTTTATTTAACTTTTATTTTTATATATATATATCCCCCCTTATATACACATATATCCCCCTCCTCCCCCCACACCCCCCTCCCAACCTAACTAAGCCCCACTACACCTTTACTAATATAATACAACATAACATAATATAATATGATATAATACAGTACAAATTTACTACTTTCCAAAATCTACAATACCGAACACTTCCCACAACTTGTCGGCTATGGTTCAGTAGCCCGTAAGCCTTTTCATCCTATTCTTATACAAAACAAAACAAAAACTCTAACTGTGTCTTCTAGATCAGCCCACCACCAGGACAAGGAGTATTACTCAGTCAGGGAACCCCAAAACAAAAGCCCCTCCACAGGCGAGAGGCCTTGGGGTCCCCCCACTTTTCATACTCCAGAGAGCGCACCTTCACCAGGTCACCCATAATGTTCCTATGTACCGTTTCCACTGGGAGGATTTTACGACTCGTCGAAACTAGACACCGTGCACACCAGATGTGATGCCTAACCACTGCACTAACTAAAAATAAAGTGCGACGGTCCCTGCCACCAAGGTCTTTGAATGCGCCATAGGCCCATTCCGCATAAGACAAGGCGGCCAGCCTGGGCCAACCGATGGAAGACCCCACCTTTTTGTACACCTCTATATTAAAGGGACAGTGAAGCAGGAAGTGGTCCATGCTTTCTAGCACGCCCCCACACTCCTCCCGGGGACAACCCCTTTCCTCGGAGTTCCTGCACTTCATATTATCCCTTACATATAGCTTTCCATGAAAGCAGCGCCAAGTCACATCCCAAACCTTCTTAGGGATCCTTTCTAAATTAAGCAAAAGTAGCCCACCCTCCAGATCCTGACTTGGGCAATCCTTCAAGGCCAGCGGCGCCTGGAAGAAAGAAGACAGGACCCCCCTGTCAAGGGAACCCCTCGACATGGTCTCTATCTCAGTCCTTCTCAGGCCCCACCGCCTTATGATCTTCAGAACCGGAGCAACGTAAGCCGGGAGATGTCCATGTGACGCACGCAGGTCTTTCACACGCCCTCCTGTCTCCCATTCCTGGAAGAAGGGCCGGAACCATTCCCTACAGGAAATTACCCACAAAGGAGCCCTCTCTTTCCAGAGGTTTGCAATGTTTATTTTCAAGAAGGTATTTGTTAAAAATACCACTGGGTTGACCATATCCAACCCGCCTAGTCTCCTTGTGCGGTAAGTCACCTCTCTCCTGATTAGGTTCAGCCTATTTCCCCATAACATCTGGAAAAAGAGGCTGTAGACCGTTGCCCAGAGAGAGCCTGGCAAGACACAAACACTGCTCAGATATAAAAGCACAGGAATCAGGTAAGCTTTGCACAAGTGAACCCTTTCCCTGAGGGATAAAGACCACCCCTTCCAGCGGTCCACCCTTTGGGCGACATCTTTCAGTCTACCCTCCCAATTTTGTTGATGATAATCCTCATCTTGGCCAAAGTTGATGCCTAAGATCTTTACTGATTTCTGGGGTTCTGGAAGAGTGCCCTGGAGATCGAAGACAGGATCCCCTTCCCCCAGCCAGAGAGTCTCACATTTGTCCCGGTTAATCTGGGACCCGGAAACTTCCGAATAGCGATTCACCTCCGACATCACCCATCCCACCTCCTCTTCCGAAGAGGTAAAAATAGAGACATCATCAGCGTACGCTACCACCTTCAGAGATGGCCCCCCCACCGCCAGTTCCATCCTCACCCCCGCCAACGGTCCGCGATCCACCCTTCTGATGAAAGGATCGATCGCAAACACGTACAGCAGAGGGCTTAAAGGACATCCCTGGCGGACACCGGAAGCCACCTCAAAAGGACGACCCAGCCAACCATTAACCAACGGGAAACTCTCGGCCCCTTTGTACAAGGTTTTTAGCCAATCTACAAACCTCCCGGGTAGACCATACCACAAGAGGACAGACCACAGGTATTCGTGATTCACTCGGTCAAAAGCCTTAGCCTGATCCAGGGATAACAAAAGCCCCTTCCAAAGACCCGCCCTGACCCGTTCCACGGCCTCCCGGACACTGAGAACGGCGCTAAAAGCGCTCCGCCCGGGAACTGAACAATGCTGGGACCCCGAAAGGAGCTTCGGCGCAAATTTCGCCAGTCTGCAGAAGAGTATTTTTGCCAAAATCTTTCTGTCCACATTGAGAAGCGATATGGGTCTCCAATTCTCAATGCGGGATGGATCCCTACCCTTTGTCAGAAGAATCAGGGCGGACTTTCCCATTGACCTTGGCAGATTGCCCGAGGAAAGACACTCGTTATACACCTCGGTCAAGAGAGGAACTAATTGTTCCCTAAAAGTCTTATACCACTCGGATGTTAAGCCATCCGGACCTGGCGATTTTTTGGGCCTGAGCCCATCAATGGCCAGTCTCACTTCCTCTTCCCTGATAGGTTCTGTCAAAATATCAAGAGAGGGGTCCATTCCCGCCCCGGGAATCGCCCCAGCCAAGAAAGCTGAAAGACTGTCCCGATTCAGTTCTTTCCTACCAAAGAGGTGAGAGTAGAAGGACCTGACGACCTCCAGGATCCCTGATTTGGACCTATTCAGGGAGCCTGTACTGTCAACCAGGCCCATCACTAGTTTACTTCTTACTGCCATCTTACAGTTCCCGTAAGGGTCGGGCGAGCGGTATTTCCTGAAATCCCTCTCGGCAACCAAAGAGGCGTACCTATCATACTGACACCTCTTGAGCAAGGATTTTACACGAGAGATATCCTCGCGGCTATCTCCCGTCGACACAAGTCTTTCAAGTTCTTCCTCAGTTCCTGGTACAGACGGTATCTGTCCCAGCTCCTGAGGTTAGAGAGCTTTCGGAAAAACCTCGCCGTCCTTTTTTTAAACATCTCCCACCACTCCGACTTACTGTTGCACATGTCCACCAAAGGTTCCTGGCTCTGAAGGAAATCCTCAAAGGATTGTCTTACCATCGCTTCTTCCAGGAGAGACGAATTCAACTTCCATATTCCTTTTCCCATGCGGGGAGTCTCTGTAACATTCAGAGAGAAACTAATTAAACAGTGATCGGAGAATTCCACTTCCTCAGCTTGTAAAGCCGAAAAAACAGCCTCCTCCTTCAAATAAAACCTATCTATTCTAGACCTACGATTTCCCTGATTAAAGGTGAAATCCACGTGATCCGGTTTGTGCCGTAAATGAGCATCCACCAGACGAGCTTCCTCAACTATTCTACTCAAGACGACGCCATCAGTATCCAGCCCACCTCTGGGGACCCCCCTATCACAGACTCTAGTCACATTGTTAAAGTCTCCTCCAAAGATCACTTGTCGGCTGGTAAAAAGAAAAGGCTTAATCCTCATAAGAAGACATTTACGGTCCCACCTACTTTGTGGTCCATAGATGTTGATTAATCTTAATTCTTGTCTTCCCATGAGGACATCTAGAATCAGGCACCTTCCCATTTCCAACTCGATAATCCTCCTGCATTCTACTCTTTCGGTGGTTTTAAAAAGGACCGCCACCCCGCTACGTGGCTCGGCCGCAAGAGACCAGAATGACGGACCGAGCCGCCATTCCTGCTTGGCTTTCGCCAGCAACTCAACACTTGTTAACCAGGTCTCTTGCAAAAATAAAATATCAGCATCAATATGGCTGAAAAAATCAAAGGCCATAAAACGGGCCACGTCTGACTTAATGCTAGCAACATTAATACTTGCTAGCGTCAACAGGGTGAGTTCCGCCATCATACATGATCGAGTTGGATAGCTTTCTTTTTCCCCCCTCCACCACCACTCTCCTCATCATTATCTCCTGATCCTTCATTTTCCTTTTGCCTTTTCAGACACACTGATACATCCATACCGTTCTGTTTGCCCACGGAATCAGGCTTAGCCCCCCCTCCAGAAGAAGGAGGGCAGGGCCCGGCAACCTGCGAGGAGGCCTTTGCGCCCTCCGGTACCACATCCTCCTCCTCCCCAACTGGAGTTGGGGGATCCTCGTCAAGGACCTGATACCGGTTGGAGAGATCCACAGGAGGGGCCCCGACTAATTCTTCCTCTGGCATCTGGTCAAGGGTGAGTGGGACAGATGAATCCCACTTCAGAGAGGGCTTGCGACCCTCTCCTTTCTTTTTCCTCCTGCTCCGTTTGTTCCTCCTATCCCCCAACCACATCCTGTAATCCTCGTCCATGCTTTCGCCGTACGAGGATACTGATGTAGCAGAGGGGTTGGCTTCCTCAGGCTGAACCCCAGGTCCTCCCTCCTCATCGCTGTACCCTGGGTCGCTACAACCTGGATCCCCAACTAAAAGGCCTGCCGGAGAATCAACTAAGGGACCAGCTGCCGCCTGCTCCCTATCCCTACAGCGTTTTTCTTGCCGTTTAATCTTGGAAGGCCTTAAGTTCTTAACTGTACCCTGTCTGCTTCTTCCAGTGCTGGTATCACCGACACTCGTCCCTTCACCAACCGGCCCAGTCCCGGCAGCAGGCCCTTCTTCAACAACAGACCCAGCTTCATGGCTAGCATCCGCTTGAGTCCGGGCCCAGCCCTGAGCCTTGTTGGAAAAGGCAAGCGGACAACGACTGAAGGGATGACCCAGGTCCCCACACAGGTTACACCGAATCCGCCTACAGGATGCGGCAAGATGGCCAATGTCACCACACTTTGCACACTTGCGAACATCGCATTGTGCGCTAAAGTGAGTGGGACTACCACACCTATAGCAGACCTTCGGCTGTCCCTGATAGAAAACCATAATTCTATCTCGACCCAAGAAAGCAGAGGAGGGGATATGAGCAACTGAGTTGCCCTGTGCCCTCAGCTTTACGCTGAAGGTCCAGGCACCTGACCAGATGCCGTGATCATCCAAAACTTTGGCGGGGAATTGTCCAACCTCGCCATAACGACTGAGCCATGTCATAATGTCCACGCTAGAAAGTGATTCGTTACAGGTTAATACCGTCACTTTCTTGACCATCGTCTGGCGGGTTATAGCCTGGACAGAAAATCCCCGCCAGGCCGGGGTGTTCTTTGCCAGTTCATATTTAGACCAGAAGAGCTCAAGCCCCTCTGGTCTAACAAAACTAACATCGAAACTCTTGGTGCCGTAGGGATGGATTAGGGCAAAGATGTCATTTGCCACAAAGCCCATCCCCAGGAGAAGCTCCACAACGTCTTTCCTAGAAGGCGTTGCTTCTTCACTCCTCCAAGAGAGACGGGCCACATTCCTACGGCTCCCCCCGGATGTAGGGAGAGACCAAACGGTCTCTCCCGCTCTTTCCTCTCGGAAGGTTCTCAGACCATGTCTCTCTGTCCAAAAAGACAGTTTAACCGGTTCACCCTCCACCTGCATGGAAGTCTCTTTCCCCTTCCTCAGAGCCTCCAAGAGGCGCCGTTGCAAGTTACCATTACCTGATTCCCTGGGCAAAGAGTCACCTGCAGCCACACTAGCATATGATCTCCTATTTACACAATCCCCTGCTTCCCTTGCAACCTGCCTCCTCCCGTCAGCCTCTTCCTCCTCGTCTTCCGTATCTGCTGCATAAGCAACTACCAATTCCTCATTCATACTCTCACCAGTTATATCTTCATTTGCCTCACCATTCATTTCACTATTTACATCCTTATTTGTAACAACGTCCTCATTCATACTCTCATTCATACTCTCATTCATACTCTCATTCATACTCTCATTTGCGTCTCTTCCTAAGTTACCACTCGCAACATCTTTTACCATACTTACAATCCCATCGCTCTTCACTCCCCTCAGACTGGTTGGGTTCCCTAGAGGAGTACTGGCGTCATTGGGGGCAGGGTCTGAAGGGCCCCCCATTTCAGGAACTGCAGAGGACTTCCTATCCCCCACACCCCTCACCCTCTCTGCAGCCCGCACAGCCCCCGAAAATTCTGCAACATCCACAGACTTTAATGGTTTCTTTACAGTTTTTTTATAAACCTTCCAGATTTTGCTCTGGCCCTTTCAACTGTCTTTTTCTGATTCTTGTCCGCAGCCATTCCATCCTTCACTTTGTCCGCAACACTGTCAGGGGTTTTAACCCTGTCTGCTCCTGTGTTCTCCTTTCCACTGCAGGAAAGGGGGACACCTGCTGCCACCATCTCAGATTCATTCTCCCATGCTGTTTGGCCCGATTCCACTACAGGAACCGCGCTGGGCTCAGCAATGGGTTCAGAAGGCACAAAACGTAACACTTCTTCTTTTATGATCTTCTTTTTCTTTTCTCTTACCACCTCATCTTCCGGGACCTCCTCGTCACCGAAATACAATTTGCCCACTGGGGATTCCAGCTGCCTGATCTCCACCATTAGTCTCCCCCCAGACCTGCCTTCATCCCCAGAGGATGACATAACTGGTTCAGAGGGGTCCCCTTGGCCACCCGGTAATGAGTCCACCTCTGATTCCACCGCCAACTCCTTCACCTTCCTCTGGCTTCCAGACCGCAGCCCTGACGGACTGGAGCCAGACATGCTTTCAAAGCGACAGTCATTTTTGAATTTCTCCATAAACGGCCCTCCATTTTTCACTATAGAGGCCCTCTTTTCCTCCAAAGTCGCAATCTCCTCCTCCAGCTTCTCCAGCCTGGAGGAGAGGACCGCTCTTTTACTTTTTGGTAGCATGGCCTGAGCTTTCACATTCCTCTGTTCCAATTTAAATTGTTTTAATTTCTTCTTTACTTCCTCAAGCTGATTTAGAAAATACGCCACCCTTGATGAGTACAATGAGGGGGTTTCAGTGGGGCTCATGACCCCCCAATTAAACAGTCTCCTGGCCTCTGCAGCTTGTACACCAGAGGAGATACCAGGAGAACCAGAAACACCAGCAACCACACCAGGAGCTAAGTCACTGCTAGTTACACCCGAAGCACCCCCTCTGGGCTGAGGCACAGAATCACTACTCCCAGCTTCACATACCTCACCCTTTGGGGTTCCAGGCTCCATACCTGCAGCTTTCCTTGGTCCAGAGACTTCGCAGGCTGCTTGTTCAGCAACCTGACCCGCCGGCTCTGCTCTCTGTTCACCCGCTGCCTGGTCAGCAGCGGGCCTTTCTTTTCCATCCAGCTTTCCCGGGTGCAGAGTTATCTGCCCTGAAGAGGAGCTCAGAGAGGATCCCAGGCTTGTTTTCCTCCCAGGACATCTCCTGACCCCACCCGGTGCATTGCTGGAGTCACACAGGGATTCCTGCAGTGGATCTCTGCTGCTCCTGGCTGCTGCTCCTCTCCTGCCCGCAGTCTGAGCGGGGCTGTCATCTGCTCCCTGCGGCTTTGCAGCCGCACGCTGCGGGGTTCTCTGAGGCTTACCACCGGCCGCCGATGTCACTTTGCTGCTGTTTCTTGATGCTGGAGAATCAGGAGGTAAGTCTCCAGTTTCAGGAGGTCTTCCTGCCGCACGCAGGGTTCCACTATGGCTGCCGGCACGTGTAGATAAACGGCGGCAGTCAGAGGCCCGAGGATCCATACCGGTAGAACACGCCACCCCCTGGGGAAAGGGCAGCGTATCCCCCAGCACACGATGTCAGGCTCTCGATCCTCTCACAGTGCAGCACAGAGGAAGAAACACAGCTCCTCCCACAGGATGTGATACACTGTGGTAATGGTAGACTGCACGGCTAGAGACTGGATGTTATACACTGTGGTAATGGTAGACTGCATGGCTAGAGGCTGGATGTTATACACTGTGGTAATGGCAGACTGCATGGCTAGAGGCTGGATGTTATACACTGTGGTAATGGCAGACTGCACGGCTAGAGACTGGATGTTATACACTGTGGTAATGGCAGACTGCATGGCTGGAGGCTGGATGTTATATACCTGTGGTAATGGCAGACTGCATGGCTAGAGGATGGATGTTATATACTGTGGTAATGGTAGACTGCTGTCACAACCAGACAGCTGAGAAGCTCTGACAGAGGCCTTTCAGAACCTCCTCCTTGAATTTCTGTGTTGTGGTATTCAGCTCCTCCTCTCGTCAGCTTCTCTCAGCTGTCATGTGTTGGACTAATTGCTTCCCTTTAAATTGTTCCCCAGAATGCTTTTCTGAGCGGCTTATACTACTTCCTGGAGTGTGTGTGCACGCTGACTCTGTCCTCCTGTTTGCGTCAAAGCTAAGTGTACCTTTATCTGTTATTATCTGTTTGCTGGATCCCAGGTGACCCTGACTCCCTCCGTGTCTGGTGTAGGGAGCCGGTGGTCGTGTCCCCTCACTATTGTAGGGTGCTCAGGGGTTATATAGTCAAGGTACGTGGATATGCATACCTCCACCATTCGGATCTTTGCATAGGCTGAGCAGCCAGGGAAAGTGCCAGGTCTTCTGCAGGGGTCTCCCTTGGTTCCTTAGTTTTTGGATCCAGCGAGTCATTTATACATGTTGCTTTGCCTTGTTCCCTGTACACCGTCCGTGACATTATAAGCCGCCATAACCGTCTCAAGCATGGATCCGGTTTCACTTTTGGCTGAACGCTTCCAGGGTCTTTCATTGGAGGTAGCTGATCTCCGCAGGACTTTTTCTCAGCTTCAAGTGACCGGTTCAGCTGGCGTTCATGGAGTTTGTTCTGAGCCTAAGATCTCGCTCCCGGATACGTTCTCCGGGGGTAGTCAGAATTTTGTGCGTTTTAGAGAGGCTTGCAAACTCCATTTTCGCCTTCTTCCCCATTCTTCTGGTGATGAGGAACGGAGGGTGGGGATCATTATATCGCTGCTCAGAGGTAACGCTCAGTCCTGGGCCTTTTCGCTGCCGGAGGGGGCACGGCCTCTCCGTTCAGTGGATGAATTCTTTTTAGCCCTGGGTCAGATATATGATGATCCGGATCGTATTGCTCTGGCGGAGTCTAGACTACGTCTCTTATGCCAGGGTAAACAATCCGCAGAAATATACTGCTCAGAATTTCGGAGTTGGGCAGCTGATACTGGTTGGAATGATGCTGCACTCCGAAGTCAATTTTGCCATGGTCTTTCAGAGGGATTGAAAGATGCATTTGCCTTTCATGAGAGGCCTAGTTCTTTGGACTCTGCTATGTCTCAGGCCGTTCGTATTGACAGGCGTCTTAGAGAGAGAGGAGAGATCTCTCCTTCCTGTCATACTCGGTCCCAGGACTGTGCAGCGGTCCCATTCTGTGCGCAGGGGTCTCAGTCGCCGTCAGCCCCTTCTGAGCAGGAGCCCATGCAGCTGGGGTTGATTGCTTCTGACAATAGAAGATTCAGCTCGCATGGGAGGGTTTGTTTTTGTTGTGGAGGTATAAATCATTTGGCAAATATTTGTCCCTCTAGGAGATTCAGGCAGTTTTCTGGGAGTAATAAAGAAACAAAGAGGAAAAAATCTTTGAAAAATGTTCCGTCTGTTATTATTGGCAGGGTTGAGGTGGAGATTGAAGGTTTTCCGTTTGCTTGTAGTTCCCGTTTTGTCCTGCCGGCTAGGGTGGCGCTAGAGAGCAAGAACATTTTTTTGTGAGATTTTTGTGGATAGTGGAGCAGCGGTCAATCTCATTGATAATCACTTTGCGATAACTCATGGTTTCCAGGTGCGCACTTTGGGAAAGGATATTCCTGTGTTTGCTATCGATTCCGCTCCACTTTCTCAGAAATCATTAAAGGGCATAGTTCACAATATCCGTTTAATTGTGAGTGATGCTCATGTTGAGGATGTGTCATGTTTCGTCCTTAGCGGTTTGCCCACCCCTCTGGTGTTGGGGCTGCCCTGGCTCACTAAGCATAACCCCACCATTGATTGACTTTTGCAGAGAGAATTGCCTCACGACATCTGTTTCTGAGGTTGCTACTAAGACTGTACCATCTTTTCTCTCTGAATTTTCGGATGTCTTCTCTGAGAGTGGAGTTCAGGATTTGCCCCCGCACAGAGAGTACGATTGCCCTATTAATCTCATCCCAGGCGCCAAGCTGCCTAAATCTCGTTTATACAATCTTTCCCAACCTGAGAGGATCGCTATGCGTGCTTATATCTCTGAGAGT
This sequence comes from Bufo gargarizans, assembly GCF_014858855.1. Classification (NCBI taxonomy): domain Eukaryota; kingdom Metazoa; phylum Chordata; class Amphibia; order Anura; family Bufonidae; genus Bufo; species Bufo gargarizans. Next base: position 11,559 of record NW_025334097.1, read on the forward strand.
CTTAGAAAGGGACACATACGACCCTCGAAGTTACCTGTTGCCGCTGGTTTTTTCTTTGTTAAGAAAAAAGATGGTTCTTTAAGACCTTGTCTGGATTTCAGGGAGCTGAACAATATCACAATTCGTGACCCTTATCCGCTTCCTCTGATCCCGGACCTATTTAACCAGATTGTTGGGGCTAAAGTCTTTTCCAAATTAGATTTAAGAGGGGCATACAACCTGGTCAGGGTCAGAGAAGGAGACGAATGGAAGACGGTCTTCAATACCCCTGAGGGCCATTTTGAGAATTTGGTTATGCCTTTTGGTTTGATGAATGCCCCAGCCGTTTTTCAGCATTTCGTGAACAGCATTTTTTATCATTTGATGGGAAAATTTGTATTGGTGTATTTGGATGACATTTAGATTTTTTCTCCCGATTTCAAAACTCATAAGGAACATTTACGTCAGGTCTTGCTCATCCTGCGGGAGAATAAATTATATGCGAAACTGGAAAAATGTGTGTTTGCGGTTCCAGAAATTCAATTTCTGGGGTTTCTTCTCTCCGCTTCTGGTTTTCGCATGGACCCAGAGAAGGTCCGCGCTGTGCTTGAGTGGGAGCTTCCTGAGAATCAAAAGGCGCTGATGCGTTTTTTGGGCTTTGCCAATTATTACAGGAAGTTCATTTTGAATTATTCTTCTATTGTTAAACCACTCACTGATATGACCAGAAAGGGGGTAGATTTTTCTTCTTGGTCAGTAGAGGCGCGTAAGGCTTTTTCTGATATCAAGGAGAGTTTTGCTTCCGCTCCCATCTTGGTGCAACCTGATGTTTCGTTACCCTTCATAGTTGAGGTTGATGCTTCTGAGGTGGGTGTGGGGGCGGTCTTGTCTCAGGGTTCCTCTCCTGCCAATTGGCGACCGAGTGCCTTTTTCTCAAGAAAACTCTCCTCCGCAGAGAGAAATTACGATGTGGGAGATAGGGAATTGTTGGCCATCAAGTTGGCTTTTGAGGAATGGCGCCATTGGCTAGAGGGAGCCAGACACCCTATTACCGTATTTACTGACCATAAAAATCTGGCCTACTTGGAGTCAGCCAAGCGTCTGAACCCGAGACAGGCCAGATGGTCGTTGTTCTTTTCTAGGTTTAATTTTGTTGTCACGTTCCGCCCTGGAGTTAAGAATGTGAAGGCAGATGCCCTGTCACGTTGTTTTCCGGGAGGCGGGAATTTTGAAGACCCGGGTCCCATTTTGGCTGAAGGTGTGGTGGTCTCTGCTCTTTTGGTTGTTTGTGCCTCTCGCTTTAAGACACAAGATTTTTAAAGAACACCACGATACGGTCCTTGCTGGGCACCCGGGGGTAAGAGCCACACTGGATCTCATCGCTCGGAGATTCTGGTGGCCTGCGCTTCGTAAGTCGGTTGAGGGTTTTGTGGCAGCCTGCGAGACTTGCGCTCGTGCCAAAGTCCCTCATTCATGGCCATCAGGTCCTCTCCTTCCCTTACCCATTCCTTCCCGTCCTTGGACACATCTGTCCATGGACTTTATCACGGACCTGCCTCGTTCCTCGGGGAAGACTGTGATTCTGGTGGTGGTGGACCGTTTTAGCAAAATGGTGCATTTCATCCCTTTTCCTGGTTTGCCCAATGCTAAGACGCTGGCGCAGGCATTTGTTGATCACATTGTCAAATTGCACGGTATTCCTTCAGACATAGTCTCTGATAGGGGCACGCAGTTTGTTTCCAGATTCTGGAAGGCTTTCTGTTCTCGCTTGGGGGTTCGGTTGTCATTCTCTTCTGCTTTCCACCCGCAGTCGAATGGCCAGACAGAGCGCGTCAATCAGAGTCTGGAGACATATCTGCGTTGTTTTGTGGCGGAGAATCAAGAGGATTGGTGTTCTTTTTTGTCCCTTGCTGAGTTTGCTTTAAATAACCGTCGTCAGGAGTCCTCTGATAAGTCACCATTTTTTGGTGCATATGGGTTTCATCCACAGTTTGGGACTTTCTCGGGAGAGGGGTCTTCTGGTTTACCTGATGAGGACAGATTCTCCTCGTCTTTTTCATCTATTTGGCAAAAGATTCAAGATAATCTAAAGAGCATGAGTGAGAGATATAAGCGTGTGGCTGATAAGAGACGTGTGCTTGGTCCGGACCTGAATGTTGGTGATCTGGTGTGGTTGTCTACCAAGAATATCAAATTGAAGGTTCCCTCCTGGAAGTTGGGTCCTAGGTTTATTGGGCCTTACAAAATCCTGTCTGTCATCAATCCTGTTGCATACCGTCTTGATCTTCCTCAGACTTGGAAGATCCATAATGTTTTTCATAAGTCCTTATTGAAACCTTATGTTCAACCCATTGTACCCTCGCCTTTGCCTCCTCCTCCGATTATGGTTGATGGGAATCTTGAATTTCAGGTATCTAGGATTGTGGATTCTCGTCTTGTCCGCGGTTCTCTTCAGTACCTTGTTCAGTGGGAGGGGTATGGTCCTGAGGAGAGGATGTGGGTCCCAGTGACGGACATTAAGGCCTCTCGTCTCATCAGGGCTTTCCATAGGTCCCATCCTGAGAAGGTGGGTTCTGAGTGTCCGGAGTCCACTCGTAGAGGGAGGGGTACTGTCACAACCAGACAGCTGAGAAGCTCTGACAGAGGCCTTTCAGAACCTCCTCCTTGAGTTTCTGTGTTGTGGTATTCAGCTCCTCCTCTCGTCAGCCTCTCTCAGCTGTCATGTGTTGGACTAATTGCTTCCCTTTAAATTCTTCCCCAGAAGGCTTTTCTGAGTGGCTTATACTACTTCCTGGAGTGTGTGTGGACGCTGATCTGTCCTCCTGTTTGCGTCAAAGCTAAGTGTACCTTTATCTGTTATTATCTGTTTGCTGGATCCCAGGTGACCCTGACTCTCTCCGTAACTTGTGTAGGGAGCCGGTGGTCGTGTCCCCTCACTATTGTAGGGTGCTCAGGGCTTTATAGTCAAGGTTCGTGGATATGCAAACCTCCACCATTCGGATCTTTGCATAGGCTGAGCAGCCAGGGAAAGTGCCAGGTCTTCTGCAGGGGTCTCCCTTGGTTCCTTAGTTTTTGGATCCAGCGAGTCGTTTATACATGTTGCTTTGCCTTGTTTCCTGTACACCGTCCGTGACAACTGCATGGCTAGAGGATGGATATTATATACTGTGGTAATGGTAGACTGCATAGCTAGAGGATGGATGTTATATACTGTGGTAATGGCAGACTGCATGGCTAGAGGCTGGATGTTATACACTTGTGGTAATGGCAGACTGCATGGCTAGAGGATGGATGTTATACACTGTGGTAATGGTAGACTGCATGGCTAGAGGCTGGATGTTATACACTTGTGGTAATGGCAGACTGCATGGCTAGAGGCTGGATGTTATATACCTGTGGTAATGGCAGACTGCATGGCTAGAGTCTGGATGTTATACACCTGTGGTAATGGTGAACTGCATGGCTAGAGGATGGATGTTATATACTGTGGTAATGGTAGACTGCATGGCTAGAGGATGGATGTTATATACTGTGGTAATGGTAGACTGCATGGCTAGAGGATGGATGTTATATACTGTGGTAATGGTAGACTGCATGGCTAGAGGCTGAATGTTATACACCTGTGGTGATGGTAGACTGCATGGCTAGAGGCTGGATGTTATACACTTGTGGTAATGGCAGACTGCATGGCTAGAGGATGGATGTTATACACTTTGGTAATGGTAGACTGCATGGCTAGAGGCTGGATGTTATACACTTGTGGTAATAGCAGACTGCATGGCTAGAGGCTGGATGTTATATACGGTGGTAATGGTAGACTGCATGGCTAGAGGATGGATGTTATATACTGTGGTAATGGCAGACTGCATGGCTAGAGGATGGATGTTATATACTGTGGTAATGGCAGACTGCATGGCTAGAGGATGGATGTTATATACTGTGGTAATGGTAGACTGCATGGCTAGAGGATGGATGTTATATACTGTGGTAATGGCAGACTGCATGGCTAGAGGCTGGATGTTATACACATTTTATAGCGGTCACACCTCCAGTCCTCGCACACAGCCATAGAGCCACCACCAGGGGGAGCTCACTACATATAGTTTTACCATCAGGTTAACCCTGCGCAGTGCTGGGACGCTGTGGTTGGTGCTGTACATATTTTAGTCCGTAGTCAGCGGTTGAAGCATATTGTTTATTACTGGTTTGTACAGATATTACTTGACTAGCAAGTATATAGATTTGTATCTCCTCCAGGTATACAGTAGTAAACGTCACTCCTGTACATGACTTGTTCTACGCAGTCCCAGCCTGTCAGAACATCACAGTCAGAATATTCACGTCTTCATAAGGCACACCTTATCTTAAAGTCTAGCTCCACTGCTGCTTTTTTTTCTGTAGGAAATATTAGGTCTTGCTGCATAGCAATTGTACAAGAAACTACGAAGCGTTGGTATAAAACATTCAGCAAGACCTGAAAGTAAAGTAAGGTGTAGGTTGTTCTGATGGTGACTGGAGCCAATGGAGATAGGCTAGGGTTGTCTCATCCAGGACAATGGGGGCATATCGCTAGGATATGCCCCGATTGTCTTATAGGTGCGTGTCCCATATTGAGAACGGAGCTCCGCAAGGTGGTGGCTGGAGGACTCCGGACCAGCCACCACCAAGTTGGCTCCCCATAGAAGTGAATGGGAGCGTACTGCGCAGGCACGGCCCCTGCTCCCATTAATTTCTATAGGGCCGACAGAAATAGTCGAGCCAGCCCCATAGAAAATGAATGGAGGGCGCATGCAGGGCTCCGTTCTTGATATTGGATGGGATCCGCACCTATAAGACAATTGGGGAATATCCTAGCGATATGCCCCCATTGTCCATGATGAGACAACCCTTTTAAGTCATTTATCTACAGGTTCAAGGAAATAGACCTCCCCTCAAAGTGTTTCTGTAGATGAAAATCGATAGACTAGATCTGATCTTCCCAAAAAATTGTTGGATGTTTACATTGCTAAAGATTAACTCATAGTTGTCAACGTCAGGCCTGCATGGCCATACAGGACCAACTTCTATAAGATGTAGAGCGAGGACTTATGGCTTTCTTTTACTCATGTGTCTGTGGAGAAGAACTCACACATTTTACCAGATTGGACAATTCTAGCCTGCAACTTATTATCTAACACTGCAACTTCAGTCATATCTTACACAGGATATTCCCCTTCTATATGACCTCTAGACTCAATCGTCCTGAATTAAATTAAGCCTACAGCGCTTCTCTACCATAAATGTCTGAAATAGTTCTCCAGTTTCCCAGTTCTACAGTGGGAAGCAGAAGACAACGATTATATGAGTCTGAAGGACTTGGATTTGTTGGGTAGTCTGACACTGCACATTCCTCTCTTGCTTTTATGTCCTTGGTTTGTACTTTCCGGCCATTCACTTGGGGCTTCTGGACTTCAGCTTGCGGTTCCTCAACTGTCGGATACGTAGTAGAAGCTCTTTGGGCAGCTTCTTTCCATTGGCCAGCAGCTCCTTCAGGCGTTGCTTTGGAGTCTTGGAGATGTAGAAATCACAGATGGTTGGACGGTCTTCATAGGAGACATGACAGTATTTAGTAGATGGGTGATATCCCTCCGCTTTTGCAGTGACTTCGTACTCTCCTGGATTCAGGAGACGCCAGTAATCTCCATCAACAGCTACAACAGAACATATAATATATTGTACTGGAACATAACATGCAATCATATTGTATCATCACAGGGTGTGTGTTACAGGATATATGTGAGGTGGACAATTCTACATAGTGTCCGCTATGGATACAGTGGGAGGGCAGAACCCTGACTGATGAGGAACTGAAGAAAGGAAAGCCTAAAGAATATGATGATGTATTTGCACAGATTTGCAGGCTGAGAGGAAGAGAAGAAATCCAGGTTGTATCCGCCTGAGATATCAAGCAAACTGTCAAAGTATGATTTGGAAAATGACTCTTAATAAGTCGACAGCATTGAATCACCACATGCCGCTTTGGGACACAGACCAGTCATAGGCTTCAGAGGCGCTCATGACCACATCCACCTGGAAGTTTACAGGAAGGGACTAGAAGACCTCAGACTGGTAGAGGAGCCATAACGGAGGGGCGGGAATCAGGAGAGTTGGGTGCAGCAGGTTTGGGTTGAGATTTTAAAAACATGCACAAAGCTGGACAACACCATAAAAGTGGTGACTGTACCATCTTCATCAAGAGATCTCCCTGTTTTGAATGAATAGAGGCAGAGAACTGGATGTTTTTCAGGGTTATGTTTAGAGGAACCCTGGGGCATCATGTTCAGTCTACACAGAAATCATCAAAGTTTTCTCTTTTTTTTTTTACTTTACTCTTTATCAACCATCAACGTTTTTTGTTTTCTACATTTTATGGATTTACGATGATCATTGAATCCACCTATTAGATCCTGGTGGTATTTGTACAGTTCTTGTCATAAACAGGGCTTGTTGTTACATTTCTATTAAATGTTGTTTTTTAAGATTTAAATTGGCTTTTATACATTTTTTTTATCTGCTTGTTGGTTTCTGCTGTCTTGGTCAATTGTCCTCATCATGAATTATTTTACAACGGACCCAATATGTCAAATCTAACTCATTTTGATATTGTTTATTTTGAACCTTCTCTCACTTATTTCATTCCAATTTTGTCAATCAGTCAAATTTCACAAGAGTAGTCTGAAATCTTCTCCTAGTTGGATTCTGCCCATTAACGGGACATACACCATACTGTGTGTCAGGATGATTTCCCAGTGGATATACACTACTCATAGAAAGTATAGGACATTTGGCTTTTGGGTGAAATTTATGGAAAACGCAAAAGGTTCACGCTACAGTGATATTATATCATGAAAGTCGGACATTTAGAGCAGAAGCAGCGATGGTGATTTCCTCATCTCAAACAATTTATCGAAACAAAAGCCGACCCCAGTGCTGGGTATACCGCCACAAAATGTCAGTTTCTCAGTAACGTGTCATGTGGCCTTGAGCATCAATTCCAGCTTGACAATGTTTCCTCCTGTTCACAAATCGCCTTATTGTCTGCTGAGGCATGGCATCCCACTCTTCTTAAAGGGTAGCCCTCAGGTCATTGAGGTTCTGGGGTACAGCGTTACAAGCCTCTACATGGTGACTCAGCTGATCCCAAAGGTTTTAAATGGGATTCAGGTCTAGAAAAAGTGCAGGTCACTCCATTTGAGGTCCCCCAGTCTCCAGCAGCCGTTCCCTAATGATGCGACCTCGATGAGCTGGTGCATTGTCCTCCATGAAGATAACATTAGGCCTGAGTTGTTCCTGCAGAGTCACAATGACCGGATTATGTTCTTCTAGTAGTATGGGCTTGTTACTGGACCATTCACAAAGTGTAGGGTAGTTCTGTATTGACTAGACACACCTGCCCACACTGTAATACCACCACCACCACCAAAGGCTCGTCTGGTGATGACAGTGGTTGATGCATAGCGCTCTCCTTAATGTCTCCAACATCGTTGATGGCCATCATTTTTGTTCAGCGTGAATCGACTTTCATCAGTGAACAGCACTGAGGCCCACTGGTGATACTCCCTGGCCCATGCAAGATGATGACACCTGTGCCTGGTGGGGCAGTCAGGTTGTCTAGCACGCAGACCACGCTGATGTAAATGTTTTCGAATGCTCTAACATGCCTTTTACCTCCCCTAAATGTGCCTGGAGTTGTGTGGCATTCATCATCCGGTTCCGCATGGCATTGTTCACAATGAAGCGGTCATCAGTGTGGGATGTGGCTCTGTCCCTGCCCTGTCCTTTAAGCCACGTATCCAAACCCTCACCTCCACCTTAAGTTTCCAACTTGAGAACATCTCTCGTATTCGCCCCTTCCTCGCACGAGTCAACTAAAATACTAGTGCATGCTCTTGTCATCTCCCACCTGGTCTACTGCAACATTCTCCTCTGTGGCCTTCCATCCAGCACTCTCGCTCCCCTCCAATCTATTCTCAACTCTGCTGCCAAGTTAATCCACCTCTCCCCTTGTTTCTCCTCTGCCAATCTCTTCACTGGCGCCCCATTGCCCAGCGAATTCAGCTTAAAATACTTACAACTACATATAAGGCCGTACACAACCTGTCCCCTCCCTACATCTCTGACCTGTTTTCTCCATACATCCCCACAAATAATCTCAGATCCTCACAGGACCTCCTCTTCAGTTCTCCTCTCATCTGTTCCTCACACAATCGACTACAAGATTTCTCACGTGCCTCTCCCCCACTCTGGACCTCGCTACTCCAACACATAGGCTCTCCCCCAACATCCAAACCTTCAAGAGTAACCTGAAAAGCAAACTTTTCAGGAAAGCCTACCATCTGCAATGAGCATGCTGCCACAGCACACAGCCACAAGAGCAGCCTATACCCTTACCTACTTCGTTCTCCCCTTGTCCCCATAGAATGTAAGTTATTGTGGGCAGGACCCTCTACCCCTCTGTACCAGTCTGTTAATAGTTTCTTGTTTACTGTGTTTTTTTATTTCTGTGTAACCCCAGCTGGATGTACAGCACCATGGAATTAATGGTGCTTTAAAATATATAATAATAATAAAAGGACGTCCACTTCTCTGCCTTTCTGTGACTCTTCCAGTCTCTCTGTATCTCTGATACAACCTGCTGAGGACACTCTGTGACACTCTAAGCTCAGTGACTGTTTGAGAACATCCTGCTTGAAGCCTCGCAATGGCGAGGTTCTTTTGATCAATTGTGTCATCTTGGTCTCATTATGTCAAAATGTGAACAGCATGACGAGGAGGACAGTTGAAATACCAATTCTAATTGACCGGGAAATTTATTGGATGATTCATGGATAAAACACCTGTTGTGAATTTTGCCGTTAAGCTCCTTGTTAGGGAACAGCAAGTTGTGCAAAAAGTACTGAAACACTGAACAGCTGGACATGTGCAATCAGAATGTTAGAGAAGGTCACATTAAGTTCACCTGTAAGAGGGTATTTTAGGTTCATCCTAAAGTTTCACCCACAAGACAAATATCCCTAACTTTTTGTGAGTAGTGTATCGATCTCTACATGTGAAAATGGAGCGTCTTTATTAGTCATGATAAAAAATTTCTACTTTTTGCGTATTCATACTCTTGCACAGTGTCTACATGGCTGCAGAAGTGGAAACAGGGCAGAGGATAACAAGAGAGTGTTTAAGACACCAGAAGAAGGTAGATGATGGTTAGAAATGAAGTTCTAGATTAAGGATTTCATGTATATGTGAATTGTCAGTGTCGTAAGACTTGTACCGAGGAACCTGAGAGATGAAATGAATCTGGAGTCTACATGCAAATGTATGCAGCTTCAGACTGATGGAGGCAGTGAATGCAAATGACTGCTCTACATTCACTATATAGACAAGTGTGACATCGTGTACACCATTACCTGTGCGAATATCATGGTTGAGACCATCCACCACTATGACAGCTTCAGGGACTCCTTGGTTTGTATCTTTATCACGCACAACGCCTTTAATCCCACGATGAACCTGAAATTGGAGATACTGTAGGCTTTGGTTTTCTACACTGGAATGATTTATATGATCTAATATTAATGATCCTCCAGAGCTGCACTCACAATTCTGCTGGTTACTGATAGCAGCCAGCTAAATTTGGGAGAGAAAATGCCTGAGCTAAGCTCCTATAATGCATGAAGGGCAATTAGTCTTGTCTAAACCCAGATGGAGGTACAGATGTGTATATTGTCGATCAGTTGCTCTTGAAGCAAAATCGCAAAGAGTCCCATTGGAATGAATGAACCATACGTGGATCTTTATGGATATGTCAGGTCATATAGAGGGAGAACTGTGTTTTGGCTTATAAAGAGGGGTCCTAATTGGGCACTTCACAATGACATGTCTACACTACACCCCCTTATTTCATTATGTAGATTCTTCATAGTGTGTGGCTGCTCACCTGCTCAATGTAGAGAAGAAGAGACTCCTTGTTATTCTCCCACTCAATGGGAAGTTCCGTCTCGTGTGGAAATTTATCGCAGGACAGCTCCACCGTCACTTCGAAGCAGTTGGTGTGAAGGTAGCTGAAGTCATTCATACCTGAGTGGAGAAGACAGTTATTCCAGTGAATGAGCCACCCGTCGGTGGAAGCTTTACGAGATGGGGCATCTCACTTACTGCCAGCCACTGTGTGCCAGTTTGCTCCATTGATGATGTTTCCAACCCTAATGAAGTTATCGTAGTGGCAGATCCTGCGGTTGTCATCAGACATGATGCGGTGACTAGATGCGTAGACCGTGGCTAGCCAGCGAAACATGGCATCATCTGCTGTGGGGGTCAACTCCTTGGCCATCCAGTAGGAACGAGCCATGTCAAAAGGATAGCTCACCACAAGTTCTCCACCATGCATGTTAGCACTGAGGACAAATGGTATTTTCTGCATCCAATCAATGATGGCGCGGGTCTCTGGAGCCACCTGAAATGAAATAAGGTAGAGCATAAATCCAGAGAGGGAAAAAGGAGAACAGTTGAATGTGTCAAAAATTCCTGTGGCCATTAGCACCACATTTGGCTCCATCCTTAAGGGATTAACTGATCCTAAATTGCTGCATGTACAACAATCCAGAGCTGCATTCGCAATTCTACGCTATTTAGGTATGCAGCAGATATACTGTATATGGTAGGATACTGTAGCTTCTGGTGACTCACCGTGGCATTTTCCATAGTGTAGTACTCAGGGATTGGGATATAATGGTTGGGGAAGTGCTCTGGGACCTGCTCATTGTCTTCTGCATCCCACAGAGGCGTGTTCAGATCGGCAAAGTTGTGGTTTAGATCAAGTCCTTGGTAATTCCAGCGACCGATACCCCAGCCAGACAGCTCAGATCCCTAAGTGAAGGAGACAGCTCTTAAAGTGCACAGTCACCATGTTATAGAGGGGTCGAGGCAGGGCTGAGTACTGTACCAGTTTGTAGGCCATTTCATATCCATCCGGGTTCATGGAGGGCAGGAGATGTATACGTGTCTCTTTGATGAGTCTCACAATTCTTGGGTTTTCCTTCTTGTACTCCTGACACATATACTCCATGAGGTTCAACATCAGCTCTCGACCCAACACCTCATTCCCATGCATCCCGGCCACGTAGCGAAACTCTGGCTCCCCTGTGATATAAGACCTTGTCACTATCCATTAGAGCTTATGGCTAAAGTCACCATATATGTGTCTGTGTGCCCTGACCTGACCAGGAGATCTGCAATGATCATAGTGAATGGTCATAGCAGCCTCAGTGCTCCTCTCAATCTATTATCAGTCCCACCAGTTATAGGGGCACCATTGCTCTCACTGTTATGGGGACACTGAGGATATCATTGCTATGAGGGAATTGTAGATATCAGTATTAAGGGGCACTGTGGTCGTCAGTGTAGTGTAGGCATAGTAAACAGCCGTGTTATGTGGCACCGTAACGTTGCACTGTTAAATTCCCACATGTAGTCCTGTATTGGAATGAAATATATTCATAATTATACTTTATCATATGGGCTCTCGTGTGACCATGTCCTCCTACCCAGCTCGTGCTGTCCTGGGTTGTCTGATATCTCCATCACATACATTTTGAGCCCCAGGTAGCTCTTGCCGATGCTGTAGACACGTGTGATATTTGGACAGTCTTTGTTAACCTTCTTCATCAGCTGAAAAGACACATCAGAAAATTCCACATCAGATCCTCCTCAGATATTAGACAATGGACGATCGGCGGACAGTCCGACAGTTTATTGGCCTTTCGTCCTCCAGGGTGACTCTCAACAGAATTGTTTGGCTGATAGTTATCATAATATGAAGTTTATGGTCACATGAGATCGGGTTTTATAATGGAGCCTGCTTTTTTCAGTATTATGATATTGTTATTACGTCCCTGTGTCTAGCCCTGGTCTTTAGTTGTACATCTCCTTGAACAAAGTTGAACGTTTTCGAGGCATGCTCTGTGACCCGTGCAGAGGTCATCGTACAGGGAAGGAATAGATAAGCTCTGACAATCACCTATTGTGAATGGAGGATTCTGTCTTATCTATACACATAGGTGATATCATTACAGGCAGGATTAGAATGACAGATAAGCAGATGACTGCAGTAAAGGATCTGTACAGACCAAGAAGTGGCGCCAATTATTAGACATAGTGGCCAGTGCGAAAACTGCAGGATTTGGTTTTAGTTAAAATAGAAAAAGTGACTTGGAAAATTAAAAAATAACTTCATCAAAAATTATTTCAAAATATGTTAAACATAAAAAAGGGATTTAAACAGTCGTCCCTTTTCTGATGACACATTCCCTCTGCTGAAGTGAATAGGATTGAGCTTCAGTACCACACCCAAGCTGTTTTCTGTCTGCAGTCGTCAGTAATAATCACCTTACGCATCTCATTGTAGTTGTGGTGTTTAAATTCCAGCTTGTCGGTCGGCTGTGGTTCCTGTTCCCACATGAAAACAGTGTTTGGGTCTGTGGAGAAAGCCAAAATCTCACATTAACCCAGCATCTTCTCACACCCACACCTCTTCCTCATGGTACTGAGATGCTAAGTACAATCCACTGGATTCCATGTGGACTTGTACGTCCACTGGTGGCCATCTTTGATTCTCCGCTGAGCACCTGATCTATCTGTGGTGCCCAATGATTAAAGCACATCAGTAATGGTCACCTCACTACCTCTCCAGAAGAGCACTGGAGCTCATAAAAGTTCATGTTTTTGACCAGAGAGATTAAAGGGATTGGTGTGGGTCTGACACCCAGTACCCCCGCCGATGAGCTGTTTGAAGAGGAGGCAGCGTTCCAGCATCTGGGAAATGCAGTGCAATGATAAGTACTCACTCCATTCACTTGAATAGAGTGAGTACTTGTAATTATACTACCCTGCTGCTCCACAGGAAACTACGCGTATTGTAAAGACCAGGAAGAGGAACTCACATAGAGTGCTGCCTTCTCATCAAACAGCTTAGGATAGGTTATCAATATCTGATCATCGGGGGTCCAACACCAGGGACCCCCTCTGATCAGATATTGATGGTTTATCCTGAAGATAGGTCATCAATGCAAATCACTGCAAACCCCTTTAAGAAGGTTCTTATAGATGTCAGGAGGCCCCTAAAGGGATCACACACCTGGAAGAGGGCATCCCAGAATCTCTGCTCTCAAGCAGATAGTACCATTCTCGAACCATGTCTGTGGGTTGATCCTGATGTATCGTCCAACAATGGGGGTGGGCAGCTTGTTCAGTACTGGAGTGTCAGGGTCTTGATTGGCTTTAAAAATCTATGAATATGAAAAAAAAGACATGAAGAAGAAGATGAGACATCAACAAGAAGAAGGTAGGACAATAACCAACAGACAAGACAATACTAAGACAACAACAAAAAGATGAACAATCAATAACAAGATGAGACATTAACAGAAAGAATAGACAATAAGAAAAAGATGAAACATCTAAGAGAAGACAAGATATCAACAGGAAGATGAGACATTACCAAGAAGATACCAACCAGAATAACATGAGACATCACCAAGAAGATACCAACCAGAATAACATAAGACATCACCAAGAAGATACCAACCAGAATAACATGAGACATCACCAAGAAGATACCAACCAGAACAAGATGAGACATCACCAAGAAGATACCAACCAGAATAACATAAGACATCACCAAGAAGATACCAACCAGAATAACATGAGACATCACCAAGAAGATACCAACCAGAACAAGATGAGACATTACCAAGAAGATACCAACCAGAACAAGATGAGACATTACCAAGAAGATACCAACCAGAACAAGATGAGACATCACCAAGAAGATGCCAACTAGAACAAGATGAGACATTACCAAGAAGATACCAACCAGAACAAGATGAGACATCACCAAGACAGTAACAAGAAGATGGGACATCAATATGAAGCAGATATAATAAGAAGAGAAGACATTAATAAGGAGAAGAGGAGACATCGACAAGAAGACATTGATGCTTATTACAAGGTCATATTAGTTTTGTATATTGCAAAGTGAAAGCAGTTTCTGTAGTAGGGGCTGTAGAGCAAGATGATTCACTATTGATGGTGTGATTCTGTGCAGGACGTATTCCCATTACTATACATGGGGGTAGAGGAGCATCTGAGGCTCATTAAAGCCTGATGGAAAGGTGAGAGAACAAGCACCAGGCCCTCTGCTATCAGGACAGCCTGGTAACATGAGCCAGGAGGGGCTCCATGTTGTTCCTGTTATGGCCCTTTCCTCTGCATACTCCCACACTGTGGGGCAGGTACAGCGAGCAGATGGTTGTTCACCTTTTGTCCTTTATTGCAGTTGTGCAGATTTCCATTACTCGGAAGCCTTCCTCCGGCCATTCTTCATCGGACTGAAGATATTTGCATCTACAGCGGCTGTCCTCTTAAGCTGAATGATAACCAAGATGGTGCCCCGCTCTCACAGTAGCCCAACTATCCTAAATGCCCAGTCATATAATATGTGCAGCGGGATGCACCCCTGTATAATTAGGGAGGTTAGTCCTTCAGGACTCTAGGACACAATTACTGTGCTGTTTCTGTTTAGCAATCTGGGCCGGCAGGACACCGAGGAGTTAACGGTTCCCAGGCTCCTTCCCGGCCAAAATCAGCAGGAGAACCAACGCTTTTGGCCACTGCACAGATTTTCATTCCAGGAACGGGAAATCTTCCAAGGAAAGTACCACAGGAGTAGCCGCTGAGACCAGAGCAAACACGGCGTAGAGAGGGATTATGTGTCTTCACGTGTTCTGAAGGCAAATAAACCAGGACCTGACCGCGAGCGGAGATCATCACCAAGGGCTCCGGACCACTTAAAACGTCTCACTCATCTCGACTGAAGTGCTTAAAGTTGAGACATTGTTACTTTATAGAAAACCTTATTTTCTGTTACGCAGCACTTTGCAGTTTTCTGTATGCAACCTGCAGTGTAAAGAATGGAGGGTTTTTATTCTGGTTGTCATGGCTACTATCCCTTTGCCTTAACATTATGTTACTTGTGTAAGGTTTAGACTATTACAATATAGCTTTCTATGTCCATGAGTGTAGCCACGGAAAACGAAAGGGAAACCTCCATACTGGAAAGAAAACTATTGTTTCTTACGACTTTTATAAAGAAAGGTTTATAGTTCCTTTAAGGAGACGCGGGGACACAAGATCCAGCTCTCTGCTCCTGAACGTTCAGGTCTATAAATGTTTGCCTGGTTTTACTGTCTGCTATAATGCAGTCCTGGAAAGAACCTGGGCCCCGGGCAGTGGGGGCCTGGAGCCCACCCAGCGGCTAACTCACTGTATATTACATGCTTTGTGCTGGAGTTGCAGACATAATATCTGCACGTGCAAAACATAGAAGGCGCACAGTCCTATAAAAAATAAAATAAAACTGCCCCCCTGCATCTCCAGGCCCCCAAGGGCCCCTGCAGCACTGCTAGTCCTGGAACATAGAATCAGGTCACGACGGCTGAGGCTTCTCCTCCTTACATAGAGCAGCCAAACATCTGCTATGGGCCGATCTCCTCTCCTTGGTATGGGGTCGGACTGTCCGTCCAAAGAATTTTGCAGCCTGAGGGTGGTGAGGTCCAGCAATCGGCAGCCCCATCTGATGCGGGCAGGAGATCGGGTCACCTGCTGATCGGGTTTAGGATCCATAGGAGGCCTCACAAGCCTGTACTACAGTGTATGACCGGACAGTAGACATCCCTCAGCCCATGTCATCACACAAGGACTAGTCATGTCGAAAGCCACCCCACGTCCTGTGTGTGCTTCATAGGATAACCACACACATGACGGACACGCCAAGCCGTATCTCCTCAGTTCATGCCAGTCCGCAGTCTCCCTGATGTTCCCCGTGTCTACATTAAATTCATTATATCAGGGGGGTTCAGGGAGGACTGGCTCCAATCCCAGATGCACATAGAGAAGAAGGGATGGCAGCCGCGGCCTAAGAGCTGCCAATGAAAGCTCCTGCCCCAGAATAACCTCAGCACCAGCCAGGGGAGCGCTGAAAAGAGTCACTGACTCCAAACATCTGCTGTCCCAGGTTATGTAACACGGAGGTTCGGTAGATACGTCACCCCAAAACTACAGGGATGCAGAGTCAAGGAAAGGGCAGGAGGACAAGACAACTGCCCCTTCTGTCCATGAAGACGAGACCTGGCACCATAATAAGGGTCTGTTATGAGCTGTGGAGCCCCCTCACTGTGTATAGTGACTGGTCAAGGGCAAGGACTAGACATGGACTTCACAGCTTCGGTAGGGAGTTGTGCCATTCGCGTTGCAGCCCTTAAGAATATTATCAATGTAAATACTTGCTAGATCACATCTATCGAACTATTACCACCATCATCTGCCCCATTCTGTAAGGAGCCTTCTGTGTAGCAATCCTAGGCGAATTCACCATCTGTCTATAGTTTTATAGACTCAAACAAGCTTTGTGTGGTAGAAGATGACATCTGGAACAGATTACGAGCCTTCAGAGACTCCTCAACCTCACTCTGCAGATCCCTCTGACCCGCTCATCCCATCAACATTAAGGGAATGCTTCCGTCTCCTACAGAAATATTATTTTATTTCTAAGATGTACAGTATATAGTGAGTGGTGACATCACAGATGGTCTGTGAATGGAGATAAGGCATGTGTAAGACATATACCCTCAGACAGGATATCTATAGGCATGTATACCGCACCGCACTGTATATCTGGAGGAACTGCACTGTAGGTCGTTGGCGTGGGCCTGTAAGTACAGGTCAGGGGTAGCATAGGGGTTACCCCTAGGATGTCCTCATGTTATGTTTATGTTACTCTGGTTAATAAATAGAGGCGCTCAAGGGAGAACATGGAGAATGCTACTGGTATAGAGAGGACCAGCCACACTGTGGTAGTTAGCTAGCAAGTGATAGTGAGTGATGCTTGTCAGTTGGTGCGCCCTCTTAGGGACCTAAATAAAAGTTGGAACACTGACACCTGCAGCTGTGATGGTCCTGGGAAGAAGAACCTGTCATAGAAAGAAAACACCTGTGTAGAGAGCGGTGAAGCAGAGGTGCATGGTTGGGCCACACTTGCCGACTGTGAGAGCGTGCTTGGCCGATACCAAAGCTATCTTTTACCATGACTGTCACCAATGAAACACTACCAGGCAGAGTAGTCATTGCCCATCAAGTTGGCGTATCTTGACATATACCACTCAGTGGCCAAAAACATCCAGGGTAAAGTCTGAAGGTCACTACTGAACCTATGATGACTAGTGTCCACCAGTTCACAGTCAGACGTGGCACCATCTCCCCCGATTATTATTATCTGGAGAAACATCGCCTCCATGTCTACAGGGTAATGGGTTCATGTCTTTTCCAGGTACAATGAACCTAAGAGAGAACAAATGTAAATAACCGAGAGCAGCAGCAAGTCCAAGATCTTCTGCCAAGGAACGAGTCCAAGTCATAGCGCGGCCAGTCCTCCCATCACAAACATGTCCTGAATAGTCCATCCTCTGCCAACACCGAATTGGAAGCAGACCTGACTGTACCGAGGACTCTCATCATAGCACAATGACCTACATACAGCAGGACTATGGCCACATGACGCCGTATCTGCCGATATAAACTACAGTCACATGAAGCGTATCTGCTGATATAAACTATGGTCACATGACGCAGTATCTGCTGATATAAACTATAGTCACATGACACAGTATCTGCTGATATAAACTATAGTCACATGACGCAGTATCTGCTGATATAAACTATGGCCACATGACGCAGTATCTGCTGATATAAACTATAGTCACATGACGCAGTATCTGCTGATATAAACTATAGTCACATGACGCCGTATCTGCCGATATAAACTATAGTCACATGAAGCCGTATCTGCTGATATAAACTATGGCCACATGAAGCCGTATCTGCCGATATAAACTATAGTCACATGACGCTGTATCTGCTGATATAAACTATGGCCACATGACGCAGTATCTGCTGATATAAACTATGGCCACATGACGCGTATCTGCCGATATAAACTATAGTCACATGACGCAGTATCTGCTGATATAAACTATGGCCACATGACGCAGTATCTGCTGATATAAACTATGGCCACATGACGCGTATCTGCCGATATAAACTATAGTCACATGACGCAGTATCTGCTGATATAAACTATAGTCACATGACGCCGTATCTGCCGATATAAACTATGGCCACATGACGCCGTATCTGCTGATATAAACTATAGTCACATGAAGCAGTATCTGCCGATATAAACTATAGTCACATGACGCAGTATCTGCTGATATAAACTATAGTCACATGACGCCGTATCTGCTGATATAAACTACAGTCACATGACGCAGTATCTGCTGATATAAACTATGGCCACATGACGCAGTATCTGCTGATATAAACTATAGTCACATGACGCAGTATCTGCTGATATAAACTATAGTCACATGACGCCGTATCTGCCGATATAAACTATAGTCACATGAAGCCGTATCTGCTGATATAAACTATGGCCACATGAAGCCGTATCTGCCGATATAAACTATAGTCACATGACGCTGTATCTGCTGATATAAACTATGGCCACATGACGCAGTATCTGCTGATATAAACTATGGCCACATGACGCGTATCTGCCGATATAAACTATAGTCACATGACGCAGTATCTGCTGATATAAACTATGGCCACATGACGCAGTATCTGCTGATATAAACTATGGCCACATGACGCGTATCTGCCGATATAAACTATAGTCACATGACGCAGTATCTGCTGATATAAACTATAGTCACATGACGCCGTATCTGCCGATATAAACTATGGCCACATGACGCCGTATCTGCTGATATAAACTATAGTCACATGAAGCAGTATCTGCCGATATAAACTATAGTCACATGACGCAGTATCTGCTGATATAAACTATAGTCACATGACGCCGTATCTGCTGATATAAACTACAGTCACATGACGCAGTATCTGCTGATATAAACTATGGTCACATGACGCAGTGTCTGCTGATATAAACTATGGCCACATGATGCAGTATCTGCTGATATAAACTATGGTCACATGACGCCGTATCTGCCGATATAAACTATGGTCACATGATGCAGTATCTGCTGATATAAACTATGGCCACATGACGCAGTATCTGCTGATATAAACTATGGTCACATGACGCCGTATCTGCCGATATAAACTATAGTCACATGATGCAGTATCTGCTGATATAAACTACAGTCACATGACGCAGTATCTGCTGATATAAACTATAGTCACATGACGCAGTATCTGCCGATATAAACTACAGTCACATGACGCAGTATCTGCTGATATAAACTATAGTCACATGAAGCGTATCTGCTGATATAAACTATAGTCACATGACGCAGTATCTGCTGATATAAACTACAATCACATGAAGCAGTATCTGCCGATATAAACTATAGTCACATGACAAAGTATCTGCCGATATAAACTATAGTCACATGACGCCGTATCTGCTGATATAAACTATAGTCACATGTCGCCGTATCTGCCGATATAAACTACAGTCACATGACGCAGTATCTGCTGATATAAACTATAGTCACATGACGCCGTATCTGCCGATATAAACTATAGTCACATGACGCAGTATCTGCCGATATAAACTATAGTCACATGATGCAGTATCTGCTGATATAAACTATAGTCACATGACGCAGTATCTGCTGATATAAACTATGGTCACATGACGCAGTATCTGCTGATATAAACTATAGTCACCTGACGCAGTATCTGCTGATATAAACTATAGTCACATGACGCCGTATCTGCTGATATAAACTATGGCCACATGACGCAGTATCTGCCGATATAAACTATAGTCACATGACGCAGTATCTGCTGATATAAACTATGGCCACATGACGCAGTATCTGCCGATATAAACTATAGTCACATGACGCAGTATCTGCTGATATAAACTATAGTCACATGACGCAGTATCTGCTGATATAAACTATGGTCACATGATGCCGTATCTGCTGATATAAACTATAGTCACATGACGCAGTATCTGCTGATATAAACTATGGTCACATGATGCTGTATCTGCTGATATAAACTATAGTCACATGACGCAGTATCTGCTGATATAAACTATAGTCACATGACACCGTATCCGCTGATATAAACTATGGTCACATGACGCAGTATCTGCCGATATAAACTATAGTCACATGACGCAGTATCTGCCGATATAAACTATAGTCACATGACGCAGTATCTGCTGATATAAACTATAGTCACATGACGCCGTATCTGCCGATATAAACTATAGTCACATGACGCTGTATCTGCAGATATAAACTATAGTCACATGACGCAGTATCTGCTGATATAAACTATAGTCACATGACGCAGTATCTGCTGATATAAACTATAGTCACATGACGCAGTATCTGCTGATATAAACTATGGCCACATGAAGCAGTATCTGCAGATATAAACTATGGTCACATGACGCAGTATCTGCTGATATAAACTATGGTCACATGACGCAGTATCTGCCGTTATAAACTATAGTCACATGACGCCGTATCTGCTGATATAAACTATAGTCACATGACGCAGTATCTGCTGATATAAACTATAGTCACATGACGCAGTATCTGCTGATATAAACTATAGTCACATGACGCAGTATCTGCCGATATAAACTATGGTCACATGATGCCATATCTGCTGATATAAACTATAGTCACATGACGCAGTATCTGCTGATATAAACTATAGTCACATGACGCCGTATCTGCCGATATAAACTATAGTCACATGACGCAGTATCTGCCGATATAAACTATAGTCACATGATGCAGTATCTGCTGATATAAACTATAGTCACATGACGCAGTATCTGCTGATATAAACTATGGTCACATGACGCAGTATCTGCTGATATAAACTATAGTCACCTGACGCAGTATCTGCTGATATAAACTATAGTCACATGACGCCGTATCTGCTGATATAAACTATGGCCACATGACGCAGTATCTGCCGATATAAACTATAGTCACATGACGCAGTATCTGCTGATATAAACTATGGCCACATGACGCAGTATCTGCCGATATAAACTATAGTCACATGACGCAGTATCTGCTGATATAAACTATGGCCACATGACGCAGTATCTGCCGATATAAACTATAGTCACATGACGCCGTATCCGCTGATATAAACTATAGTCACATGACGCAGTATCTGCTGATATAAACTATAGTCACATGAAGCAGTATCTGCTGATATAAACTATGGCCACATGACGCAGTATCTGCTGATATAAACTATAGTCACATGACGCCGTATCTGCCGATATTAACTATAGTCACATGACGCAGTATCTGCTGATATAAACTATAGTCACATGAAGCAGTATCTGCTGATATAAACTATGGCCACATGACGCAGTATCTGCTGATATAAACTATGGTCACATGACGCAGTATCTGCTGATATAAAACTATAGCCACATGACGCCGTATCTGCTGATATAAACTATAGTCACATGACACCGTATCCGCTGATATAAACTATGGTCACATGACGCAGTATCTGCCGATATAAACTATAGTCACATGACGCAGTATCTGCCGATATAAACTATAGTCACATGACGCAGTATCTGCTGATATAAACTATAGTCACATGACGCAGTATCTGCTGATATAAACTATAGTCACATGACGCAGTATCTGCTGATATAAACTATGGCCACATGAAGCAGTATCTGCAGATATAAACTATGGTCACATGACGCAGTATCTGCTGATATAAACTATGGTCACATGACGCAGTATCTGCCGTTATAAACTATAGTCACATGACGCCGTATCTGCTGATATAAACTATAGTCACATGACGCAGTATCTGCTGATATAAACTATAGTCACATGACGCAGTATCTGCTGATATAAACTATAGTCACATGACGCAGTATCTGCTGATATAAACTATAGTCCCCTGACGCAGTATCTGCTGATATAAACTATAGTCACATGACGCAGTATCTGCTGATATAAACTATAGTCCCCTGACGCAGTATCTGCTGATATAAACTATAGTCACATGACGCCGTATCTGCCGATATAAACTATAGTCACATGACGCTGTATCTGCAGATATAAACTATAGTCACATGACGCAGTATCTGCTGATATAAACTATAGTCACATGACGCAGTATCTGCTGATATAAACTATAGTCACATGACGCAGTATCTGCTGATATAAACTATGGCCACATGAAGCAGTATCTGCAGATATAAACTATGGTCACATGACGCAGTATCTGCTGATATAAACTATGGTCACATGACGCAGTATCTGCCGTT
This sequence comes from Bufo gargarizans, assembly GCF_014858855.1. Lineage (NCBI taxonomy): Eukaryota > Metazoa > Chordata > Amphibia > Anura > Bufonidae > Bufo > Bufo gargarizans. The sequence goes on from NW_025334097.1 coordinate 33,988, forward strand.
ATAAACTATAGTCACATGACGCCGTATCTGCTGATATAAACTATAGTCACATGACGCAGTATCTGCTGATATAAACTATAGTCACATGACGCAGTATCTGCTGATATAAACTATAGTCACATGACGCAGTATCTGCTGATATAAACTATAGTCACATGACGCAGTATCTGCTGATATAAACTGACGCAGTATCTGCTGATATAAACTATAGTCACATGACGCAGTATCTGCTGATATAAACTATAATCACATGACGCAGTATCTGCTGATATAAACTATAGTCACATGACGCAGTATCTGCTGATATAAACTATAGTCACATGACGCAGTATCTGCTGATATAAACTATAGTCACATGACGCAGTATCTGCCGATATAAACTATGGTCACATGATGCCATATCTGCTGATATAAACTATAGTCACATGACGCAGTATCTGCTGATATAAACTATAGTCACATGACGCAGTATCTGCCGATATAAACTATAGTCACATGACGCCGTATCTGCTGATATAAACTATAGTCACATGACGCAGTATCTGCTGATATAAACTATAGACACATGACGCCGTATCTGCTGATATAAACTATAGTCCCCTGACGCAGTATCTGCCGATATAAACTATAGTCACATGACGCCGTATCTGCTGATATAAACTATAGTCACATGACGCAGTATCTGCTGATATAAACTATAGACACATGACGCCGTATCTGCTGATATAAACTATGGTCACATGACGCAGTATCTGCCGATATAAACTATGGCCACATGACGCCATATCTGCTGATATAAACTATTATATTCTAGGCGTTATATGGCGGTACTATTTAATAAGTATGTATGCAGTATATACGAGGCTCCACCGCTCTGGTGATGAGTGTGACAAGGATCCTGCAGGAAATACCTGAACAAAATGATAAAGGACATCAAAAATGAAAGGGGTGTGAGGGCCATAGTCCCTGGTGAGCCCCCCTTTATTATGGTCCCCTCATTCCTGTCAGGTCGGCACTGAATACGGTACAATGAGGCTGAGCTTACCACGTCCTCTGTGCCGTTCTTGCAGGTCTTCCACGTGTGGGTGTCATTGCTGACCTGCACCTTGTAAGATGTCACCCAGTCATCCCTACAGAGAAGACAGAAGGACGTCTGTAACTGGTTACCTTCACTGGTACATTGTAACAAACCCTTCAGCTGTTATCAGGACAGATCTGCCGCTTGTAGATGTGAAAAAGATTAATCCATACTCACGTCCATATGGAGTTCTTCCCCTGAGTGATGACTCCTGTGAAGCGAGTCAGACGCCTGGCATCAACTTCTAACCACTGATTCTTGTTCTTCTCCCCAGCGCACCAAGCGCCATCATAAAAATCATCATCATAGATCCCCGACTGGAAAATGCGTTATAGAAGAAAAAGAGCATAATACATGAGAACACGGGCTGTGTGCATATATTACATTACTTTTACTGTATTATACTCCAGAGCTGCACTCACTATTCTGCTGGTGCAGTCACTGTGTACATACATTACTTATCCTGTACTGATCCTGAGTTACATCCTGTATTATACTCCAGAGCCGCACTCACTATTCTGCTGGTGCAGTCACTGTGTACATACATTACTTATCCTGTACTGATCCTGAGTTTTACATCAGACACGGAGGCTTCATATTGCTTTCTCTTCCTTTACTGATCACCATAGCAGCAAGGAGAAACAAAAAACAAATGCAAATGGTCACCATAGTAACCCATATGTCCCACCCCTACAGCCCCCATATAAGGCTGTGTCCAAGGTGGCACTTCCTCTTTCTTGCTGCTCACCAGATAAGTGACATTTTATTTTATCTGCTGGCTGTTATTCCCTAAGTGTTTAATTCTGGCTATTCCCCGGGTTATATTTCTCCCCTGGGGTTTTGTTTTCTCCTTTAGGTGTTGACGTTTAGGCAGCGAGATATAAAGATATATTTTATCTTTGTTCCCCTGTCGGGGCATCCTCTGCCTACCCCAGTAGTTCTGGGACCTGATCGTGCGCGGCGTTTTCCCTGGGGCCCCTTCCGCTCATCCCCTCTCTGCTACAGCAGGAAGCAGGGTTATGTGCAGTGTCGTCGCTTCGGTGGTCTAACTTTGTTTATCCCCTGGGACTTTTACTTGGGACTCCACACAGTGCCGGGCCGATTCTCTGGCCTCGCCGCCATTTTACCTCCCCTGTGCTGGGCTCTCCCCTCAGGCACGCCCCTCACCTTGCGCGCGTCTTCGCTCTGGTCGGCGCCCTTTTTCTTCCCGCTTTCGCGCTCGCTCTGGCTGACTGGAGCGAGATCTCGCGAGATTCCGGCGGCCATTTTGGTTCCCGTTCCCGCGAGATCTCGCTTCATCCGGTCTCCTGCGTGACGGCTGCCGGTTCCTCTGTATTAGCGCTCCTGTCCTCTCGCTCCTGGGGTGATTAACCCCTTAGTTAACTGGCGCTGCGTTTTTCTTGGCCTCCGGCTCTCCTCTTTGCCCTCTCTTTACAGGTGCCCTGTTTCTTTTGCTTAAGCAGCATGGACCCCTCGGCCCAATCTCCCCCTAGGGGTGGAACCTCTGGCAATATTAGTCCCCCTGGCTCAGACTCACAGGCGCAACTCATCCAGCGCTCTGTGTCTGATGCAATCCTGCAGGCCATGGGGTCCATGTCCACGGTTTTGTCCCAGACCATCTCCCAGGCCCTGTCTGCACACCCCCTAGCTGGGGCCAGACTGGCTCCACCTGAGACTGCACAGCACTCTTTTGCTGCTGAACCTCCTGTTGGACAGGAGACGATGACCGGTGGGTTGATGACCACCACAGACGACGCGCTGAGGTCGCGTAAGAGAGCTTGTCCCCGCCAGGCTGACAAATCGCGGGTGTGGAAGCACGCTAGAGCCCTAGCAGATGCCGTCTCTGACTCGGATCTGGGTTCGGGCCCGGAGGATCCAGCAGAGGCTTCTGATTTTTCTGTGGAGGATGACTCCCCTCGGGGGTCCGACCCCATTGCCACTCCCCCTGCTATGCCTTTAGCTAGAGGTTCCTCCACTACCTCAGCTGACAATTTACCTTTGGACTCCTCCGGGGCCCCCATGTTTGACCCTGAGGCCCTCCATCATCCCAGATCAGCGGAGTGGCTCCCCGAGTCCCAGATTAGTAGCTATCTGGAGCATTGGGCCCGCCGTCCTCTGTCCAAAGAGGCGCGCAGTAAACTACGGGCTGAGTGCCCTCGGCCCATTATACCCCATAAGGTCTGCGACACGCCCGTCGTGGACCCAAAGATGACCCAGTTTTTGTCTAAGTCTGGGTGGAATGCCAAGAAGGGTCTAGATTCGGCCCTTAGAGGCTGCCAGGATAAGCTTCTGGATATTTTCGGCCCACTGGCAAAGATCATGGAGTTGGCGGAGTCCGCCAGACAGGAGGGTTCCCACATTGACCCGGAGGAGCTCACGGGCTGGGCCCAGAGGGCGATTTGCATCGCCGGGGGAACCAATGCGTCCCTATCTGTGGAGAGGCGCAAGGCCATCCTGCTTAGGATAGACCCCAAGCTCATCAATCTCGCCCAGACGGAGACGGGCAAAGAGGCGGAAGGCCTACTTTTTGGGGACTCCTTTATTAAGGACCTCAGCCGCTTCGTCGGCACGTTTTCCGCTCTGGACAAGGCGCAGGCCACTATGCGCAAAGTCTTCCAGGGCCGGGTCTCTCACAGGGCCGGCAGCAACAGGGGCCGTCTGTCCGGCCGTTCCAGCACCCGAGGCAGGGGTGTTTCCAGAGGCTCCTTCTCCCAGCGAGCTGCGTTTCAAGACCAGCGGTCTCCCCAGACGTTCTTCCCATCCAGAGGGGGACAATGGCGCTCCCGTTCCTTCCGAGGAAACACGGCTCCCCGCAAGTCTTCCGGTAAGTCAGACCCCGGTCGGGGATTCTTCGGTACCTTATGTAGGGGGCAGGCTTCGGCATTTTTTACCCGCTTGGGAACTAATCACATCAGACCCGTGGGTTCTGGGGACGGTCAGGGGCTTCTCCATAGAGCTCATAGACGCCCCTTGCTCGGTGCAGCTCCCGCCGGCCCCTCTGCGGAGGGGATCGGACTCCGCTCGGGTGGACGAGGAGCTCTCTTCCCTTTTCCTCAAGGGGGCCATAGAGAGAGCTCACGGTCACTCAAGGGGGGTGATAAGCAACATTTTCTTAGTCCAGAAGAAAGGGGGGCAGATGCGTCCCGTCATCAATCTCCGGGCGCTAAACAGCATCGTGCGGTACCGTCACTTCAAGATGGAGGGCATCCATCTACTTCGGGACCTCCTCTCCCCCGGGGATTGGCTCGTGAAGCTGGATCTGAAGGACGCGTACCTGACGGTCTCGGTGGCCCCCCAGTCCAGGGATCTCCTTCGTTTCCTCTGGAAGGGCGAGGTTTGGAGATTCACATGCCTTCCATTCGGCTTGTCGTCGGCTCCGTGGTGTTTCACCAAGCTCCTGCGTCCGGTCATGGCCTGGCTGAGGAGTCGCGGGGTGCGCCTCATAATTTATCTGGACGACATCCTCCTGATGCATCAGTCCAGATCGTCGCTGCTGCAACACCTCCGATGGACGTCGGATCTCCTGGAGTCGCTCGGTTTCCTACTCAACTTGGAGAAGTCTTGGCTCACTCCCTCCCAGAGGTTGGACTTCCTCGGCTTCACGGTGGACTCGATCTCGGAATCCCTCAGCCTGCCGGGGGACAAGTTACGGTCCATTCGCAAGGAACTGCGGCGGGCGTTGGCCAGTGCCCACCTGTCCCTGCGTCATCTAGCCCGCATCATCGGCCTACTGGCATCCTCCATACAGGCGGTCTTCCCGGCGCCCTTGCATTACCGGGCCCTGCAGCGCTTGAAGATTGCGCACCTCCGCTCGGGGGCCTCCTTTGCGGACTTGGTGGCCTTGGATTCGGAGGCCAAGGAAGAGATCCGTTGGTGGATCGCCAATCTGGAAGCTTGGAACGGCAGGGCGATTTTTGGCTTCCAGCCGGAGTTCACCATCGAGTCGGATGCCAGCCTTCAGGGCTGGGGAGCACACTGCGACGGGGTCTCCACCGGGGGGCCTTGGTCGCAGGTCGAGACGCGCTTGCACATCAATGCCCTAGAGTTGCTGGCCGGCTCTTTGGCCGTCAAGAGTTTTACCAACGGTTTGGCCAATGCATGTATCCGTCTCCGGATGGACAATATTTCAGCGGTTCGCTACATCAACCGTTTGGGCGGAACCCAGTCGGCCACCCTGGCGGGGTTGGCGAAGGATTTTTGGGCGTATTGTCTCTCCAGGGACATCATGGTGCAAGCCGAGTACCTGCCGGGACTTCACAACGTACGGGCGGATTGGAGTTCCCGCCATCTTACGGACGGCAGCGACTGGCAGTTGGACCCGTCGATTTTCTCGGTGGTGTCGTCCAGATGGGGACCCTTTTCCGTGGACTTGTTCGCCTCCCGGCTCAACGCTCACCTCCCTCGGTTCTACAGTTGGCGCCCGGATCCGGAGGCGATGGCGGCGGACGCGTTTCTGCAGGACTGGTCCTCCGGCCTTCTCTATGCTTTTCCCCCATTCATGATGATTCCTCGGATGCTTCTCCAAGTGCGTCGCCATCGGGCGGAGTTGGTGGCGATAGTCCCGTTCTGGGAATCTCAGGTATGGTTCCCGTCTCTCCTGGAGCTTCTGGTGGACATCCCAGTCCTTCTACCGAACCCGACCTCTCTCCTGCGCTGCCCTCAGGGGACTCCCCACCCCCTGCTCCTGGACGGATCCCTCCGTTTGATGGCCTGCCGGCTCTCAGGACTCCAGGAGCGGTCGACGGAATTTCGGAGGCAGCTAGGCGCCTCTTGGACGACGCTTGGGCTCCCGGCACCCGAAAATCTTATCGGGCGGCCTGGCGAACTTGGGCTGGCTGGTGCCTGGAACGGGACCTGGATCCCGTTTCAGCTCCTGTAGCTCAGTTGCTGCAATTCCTCACCTCTCTGTTTGAAGGGGGTAAGGCTTACAGGACGATCAACCTTTTTCGTTCGGCGATCTCTTCGTCGCACCTAGGGTTTGATGGCGTTCCGGCTGGACAGCATCCTTCCGTTTCGCGCCTCCTCCGAGGCGCACGTCTTTCTCGGCCTCCCCGCCCGAGGTTTTCTTCCACTTGGGATGTTTCCCTGGTACTTACCTTTTTGTCCTCTTGGCCTTCCAATGCTGACCTTTCCTTACGTCAGCTTTCCGCGAAGTTGCTCACGCTCTTTTGCTTGATTTCTTGTAAAAGAGTTTCTGATGTGCGGGCTCTGGACCACGACGCCAGATCCTTCACCCCGGAGGGCGTGTCATTTAACATTTCTAGACGCACGAAGACGAACATCCGGGTCGTCTCGTATCCCAGCTTTCCAGCTTCCCCGGCCTTGTGTCCGGTGGCTTGCTTGAAAGAGTACGAGGCCAGGACTCGTCCTCACAGGTCTCCGACTGTGCCGCAGTTGTTTCTCTCCATCCGTCACCCGTTCGGCCCGGTGACTAGTCCCACCTTGGCCCGTTGGTTAAAATGGGTTATGGCTCTTGCCGGTGTGGACACTTCGGTGTTTACAGCTCATTCGGCGCGCGGGGCGACGTCTACCTCCTTGGCGGTCTCGGGTGCTCGCCTGGAGGACATCCTACGATTGGCGGACTGGTCGAGTTCCTCCACGTTCCGTGAGTATTATTTCCGTCCTCCTCCTCATTTATTTGATCCCTTGGTTAACCAGCTTTGAACTAGCAATATGAAGCCTCCGTGTCTGATGTAAAACTTAATGATTTTCCTAGTCTACGACGTAAAGTCATAGTTTTATTAAGACACGGAGGCGAATATTGCCCTCCCTTCCCTCCCCTGGACTCTGGTTGTATGGGGGGGTGTGTTTGGCCGCTTACCTCTACTTAGTGGGTAGGCAGGTTTTGGGTCTGTTGGTACGCTGGGGGGTTCAGTTGTTCGCCATTATGTGCTCGTGCTTGATTGTATGCTTACCATCGGCCTGGACCTGTGTGTCCACTGGAGATGGGTTTTGGCTGGTGCCATGACCTCGCTTTATCGGTGTTTATCTCTCTTGTTCTTTCAGGTTGAGCCTTCCTGCCCTTGATTGCTCCTGTTTTGGATGAGGTTGTTCCCTTCGGCTCCTGCTGCTTCCACGTTGGATGTGCTGGGAGTCTTGGATGTTGGTTCCAGTCCGTCTCCTGATGTGGATCCTGTCGCTGGAGAGTTCCTGCTTGGATTCTGAGGGTTTCGTTGACGCGGATTGTTCTTGGACTGTTCCTGAGTTGCTGTTCATTGGTTGTTATGGACTGGTTCGCAGAGAAAGAGGAAGTGCCACCTTGGACACAGCCTTATATGGGGGCTGTAGGGGTGGGACATATGGGTTACTATGGTGACCATTTGCATTTGTTTTTTGTTTCTCCTTGCTGCTATGGTGATCAGTAAAGGAAGAGAAAGCAATATTCGCCTCCGTGTCTTAATAAAACTATGACTTTACGTCGTAGACTAGGAAAATCATTAAGTTACATCCTGTATTATACTCCAGAGCTGCACTCACTATTCTGCTGGTGCAGTCACTGTGTAAATACATTACTTATCCTGTACTGACCCTGAGTTACATCCTGTATTATACCCCAGAGCTGCACTCACTATTCTGCTGGTGCAGTCACTGTGTACATACATTACTTATCCTGTACTGATCCTGAGTTGCATCCTGTATTATACTCCAGAGCTGCACTCACTATTCTGCTGGTGCAGTCACTGTGTACATACATTATTTATCCTGTACTGACCCTGAGTTACATCCTGTATTATACTCCAGAGCTGCACTCACTATTCTGCTGGTGCAGTCACTGTGTACGTACATTACTTATCCTGCACTGATCCTGAGTTACATCCTGTATTATACTCCAGAGCTGCACTCACTATTCTGCTGGTGCAGTCACTGTGTACATACATTACTTATCCTGTACTGATCCTGAGTTACATCCTGTATTATACTCCAGAGCTGCACTCACTGTTCTGCTGGTGCAGTCACTGTATACATACATTACTTATCCTGTACTGATCCTGAGTTACATCCTGTATTATACTCCAGAGCTGCACTCACTATTCTGCTGGTGCAGTCACTGTGTACATACATTACTTATCCTGTACTGATCCTGAGTTATATCCTGTATTATACTCCAGAGCTGCACTCACTATTCTGCTGGTGCAGTCACTGTGTACATACATTACTTATCCTGTACTGATCCTGAGTTACATCCTGTATTATACTCCAGAGCTGCACTCACTATTCTGCTGGTGCAGTCACTGTGTACATACATTACTTATCCTGTACTGACCCTGAGTTACATCCTGTATTATACTCCAGAGCTGCACTCACTATTCTGCTGGTGGAGTCACTGTGTACATACATTACTTATTCTGTACTGATCCTGAGTTGCATCCTGTATTATACTCCAGAGCTGCACTCACTATTCTGCTGGTGCAGTCACTGTGTACATACATTACTTATCCTGTTCTGATCCTCAGTTACATCCTGTATTATACTCCAGAGCTGCACTCACTATTCTGCTTGTGCAGTCACTGTGTACATACATTACTTATCCTGTACTGACCCTGAGTTACATCCTGTATTATACTCCAGAGCTGCACTCACTATTCTGCTGGTGCAGTCACTGTGTACATACATTACTTATCCTGTACTGATCCTGAGTTACATCCTGTATTATACTCCAGAGCTGCACTCACTATTCTGCTGGTGCAGTCACTGTGTACATACATTACTTATCCTGTACTGATCCTGAGTTACATCCTGTATTATACTCCAGAGCTGCACTCACTATTCTGCTGGTGCAGTCACTGTGTACATACATTACTTATCCTGCACTGATCCTGAGTTACATCCTGTATTATACCCCAGAGCTGCACTCACTATTCTGCTGGTGCAGTCTCTGTGTACATACATTACTTATCCTGTACTGATCCTGAGTTACATCCTGTATTATACTCCAGAGCTGCACTCACTATTCTGCTGGTGCAGTCACTGTGTACATACATTACTTATCCTGCACTGATCCTGAGTTACATCCTGTATTATACTGCAGAGCTGCACTCACTATTCTGCTGGTGGAGTCAATGTGTACATACATTACTTATCCTGTACTGATCCTGAGTTACATCCTGTATTATACTCCAGAGCTGCACTCACTATTCTGCTGGTGCAGTCACTGTGTACATACATTACTTATCCTGTACTGATCCTGAGTTACATCCTGTATTATACTCCAGAGCTGCACTCACTATTCTGCTGGTGCAGTCACTGTGTACATACATTACTTATCCTGTACTGATCCTGAGTTACATCCTGTATTATACTCCAGAGCTGCACTCACTATTCTGCTGGTGCAGTCACTGTGTACATACATTACTTATCCTGTACTGATCCTGAGTTACATCCTGTATTATACTCCAGAGCTGCACTCACTATTCTGCTGGTGCAGTCACTGTGTACATACATTACTTATCCTGTACTGATCCTGAGTTACATCCTGTATTATACTCCAGAGCTGCACTCACTATTCTGCTGGTGCAGTCACTGTGTACATACATTACTTATCCTGTACTGATCCTGAGTTACATCCTGTATTATACTCCAGAGCTGCACTCACTATTCTGCTGGTGCAGTCACTGTATACATACATTACTTACTCACTAAAAATACATTTTGGATCTGTGAATATTTGGGCACAAAAGAGTAAAACGTACAAGAAGAAGTGGCTCAGACTTTCCTCTTCTCGAGAGAGGATTAATTTTTTGTAATAAATGTATTTTTAGCAAAAGAAAATACCATGAATGGAAAGAGCTTCCATGCTCTGCAGCTGAGATCCAGTAGGACATATGGACATCTGGCTTATTTATGTGGCACCATGTACGGTCACCATTCACTAGAACTGGCACCACAAGTGCCAGCAGCTCCTCCTCGTGGGCATAGCATGTAAGGTGTAGATGTGTGACCCACCTGTATGTTCAGGCGTCCTCGGTGGGAGCCCAGTCCATACTGTTTTATACTGGAGGCCCTCAACTGGGGGTCAGACACCCTCAAAGACTCCAGTCCCAATGGGGGACAATCTGCCAATAAAGAGAAGCATGAAGCATAAAGACAACCCAAAAATCAGGTCACAGAACATCCGTCATAAAATAGACCACACTGTAAATATTAACCGCCCCATTGAGGTCATAGCCTCAGTATTATCTGTATAACACCTTGATATTGGCTCAACGTTTTCATCCTTGAGGTGCACATGGGTTTGTTGAGCTCTGGTGGCTTGCCTGAGATGTCTCCACCGCATTTCCAAAGCAGACCATCATCAAACTATATGCAAAAGTCACCAAGAAATGTTTAAATCGTATGACCAGGTGACAGCTGGAGGACTCGTCAGATGTCTCTTAGTATAAGCTCCACATGTTGGATATAAAACCTGTCAGATTCTATAGGGTCCTCATGGCAGATGAGATGCCAGTGGTCATGAGTAAGCAGAATTATGGAAGACAACAACAAGTTTGGCCTATAATTCCTTCATCTGTTACTACACAGCATGGAAACCACACAATTTCTCTCATCCCACGCAGATTAGGGCCTCATGTTCCTGTATCCAGTGTCAAGCATCTGAAGATTGTACTTTTTCTTCTACGTAAGTGGTGAACATAACCATCAAATTACTGGTATAGATAGAATGTGTTTGGGCTGGGGGTACAACTGCTAGGACCTAACATTAGATGATGTTACATGGACACCTCAACAGAGTACTGTTAGTATAGCCATGGAGTGCTGGTGCCATCCACCCAAGCCATCTATTTCAATCTTTAAAATTCCAGGTCTGCAGTTGAGATAGTCCACTCGGGACCCTGACGAAAGAGGTCACATTGCCACCGAAACGTGTTGAAGGAGAGTCCATCACCGTTACTGGTGGCACTGAGCTGCTAAACACAGTTTTGCGGGAGTAGAACCGCCAGCTGGGGCTTCTCCACTATAAAGATGCATCAAGAGGACCTATGGACTCCACAGAGCAGCAACAAACAGCTGAGCAAAATATCATGACTGCAGACCTGGTTGAAATTAAGAAGGTTGTGACACCAACTCGCTCACTACAAAAGGTATCAGCGTCCCTATTAATATGACTGATGTGCGGAGGTTATACCATCTTCTATGGATTATAGCTCTGGTGGTCACAGTGTAGGGCATAGGCTATAATTATACTGATTCAAAGTAGTAAGCAGCACTACAAATCCCATCATGGGATAAAGCATACCAGTGGTCCTGGTACCTAAGAATCAGGTCCAGACAGTGGTGCCCGCGGAAAAAAGGTCCAGGCTAGGTGTCCCTTCAGATAGCAAATTTATAAGGATATCCACAGCACTCTTCAGTTTATGCAAAAAATAATAATTTCTTCTTATTCCATCAGCAGCATACAATGCAACGTTTCGACTTAAAGAAGTCTTTATCAAGGATTAAACCACTGGACTCCAGGAAGGAGAAACTGGACAATTCATCATCGAGAACTGAGGAACTAAACCACTGATCACCAGCGACTGGAGACTAAACCAGTGATCACCAGGAATTGATCAAGTAAACCACTGATCACAAGGAACTGAGGAATTAAACTACCAGAGACCAGGACCTGAGGAATTAAACCACTGGACACCAGGAAAGGAAGGATTTAAACCACTTATCACCAGGAATTGATCAAGTAAATCACTGATTACCAGGGATGGAGAAATTTAACCACTGGACTCCAGGTTCCTAGAAACTAAACCACTGGATGCCAGGAACTAAACTATTGATCACCAGAGACTGACGAATTAAACCACTGTTTACCTGGATTTGATCAACTAAACCCTTGGACACCAGAGACTGAGAAATGAAGCCACCAATCACTAGGACCTTATCAACTAAACTACTGGACACCAGGGAGTGGGCAACCAAACTGCTGGATACCAGAGACTAAGAAATTAGAAACTGGATTTCAGAACAGCGGGGACTAGAACCCTGTTCACAAACAGTATTGGAAAGGAAACCTTTAAGAGAACTGAGACAGGAGAACTTGAGTATTGGGCTGGCTGGGTTTGTGGGCTCTAGTCTGAGCCGGGGGAATTTGTATGTTCTGCTCATACACCGCAGAATATGTTGGTACCATATAAATACTGTGAAATAATTTGAGGAGCCAGATCCCACATGCGACCTTGTTTTTTTGCATTCTTCTACAGTATTTGTGAAATCTTTCTGAACCAAAGTTTTCCAGAATTTTCAATGTGTTCCCCCGGGACGGTGAGTCATTCTTCTATGATAATACCGTTATAACTAACGTCTTCTTATCTCCTATCACTTGTGGCCAAATCTGAGAGCAAAACATCTGGTGATGATTTCCAGAGACAGGAGGGACGGAGAAGCTCCAGAGCTGCTCATATAGCAATTAAAGGGAAATATCAGGTGTAATTGGAAACCCCAGGGCTCCAGCCGCCATGTCCTTCTCAAACATTTCTAAAATCTGCCCCTGATTCTCCAAACACTCTCCATCTATGTCTGTATTTACATGTAAGCTACGCTGAGGGGCTGGTATCATCTCCTACCCTACAGTCTAATAACATCTGGAGTGGGGTGAGGAGATCTCAGGAGGACATAAGATCCGTTTTCCTGCCTAGGACTTATTGATATATAAACAAAGGCTTCCTGATGTCTGAATAACACAGGAGCCGCCCGCCCTCCGCCACATCTGCTCCTCATTGACGGATTTGCTGACTTTGCCACATTTCGTGAACAATGTCCTATGAATACAGATCTGTCCTCTGGTCAAGGGCGGATTGGGAAATTAAAGTGGCCCAGAAAAAAAAATGTTGTAGACCCAAATTGACAGAAGGCAGGGCCAAAACAAATAGGTGGGGCCAGCAATACCATATTGCGGAACATAATACCGCCCCAGCAGAGCCAAATGCCTCAGTGCAACACAATAAACTGCCCCAACAGCATCAGAAACAAAATAATGCTCCAGCAGCACAAAATACCTCCTGAGAAGCTGCCCCTCTGTGTTGGCCAGTGTCAGCTGCCACGTTCTGTCCTCCTACTCCAGTTGCTTCAGGAGGCTCATACAGTTGAATTCAGGAATCAGGAGGCACCTGTGGTCCCCAGCCAGGTACATAATAACTTGACGCCCCCAGCGTTAATTAACTTTGGGAGCAACAGTTCATTACTTACCTGGCTGGCGGCCATGAGGAGGGCAATTTCACTGTAGAATCTATGGCCAGTCCGTCCCTGCCTCTGGTACTGACAGCGACCCGCCAGAGCCAGCCTGCTCCAGAAACTGCGCAATCATCACTGGGTGGGTACTGAGCTAGAGGGGACCTATCCACCATCACTGATTTATTATAGGGGGTGTCCCATCCTGGTCCTATGAGATCATGTGCCACTATCTACAGCCCATGACCCTGAGCCACTGTCTATTCCCTATGCCACTATCTATTCCCTATGACCCTGTGCCACTATCTACTCCCTGTGACTCAATGCCACTGTCTGTTCCCTGTGACTCAATGCCACTATCTATTCCCTATGCCACTATCTATTCCCGAATCCCTATGCCTTTATCTATACCCTATGACCCTGAGCCACTATCTATTCCCTGTGACTCCATTCCACTATCTATTCCCTACGCCACTATCTATTCCCTATGACCCTGTGCCACTATCTATTCCCTGTGACTCGATGCCACTATCTATTCCCTATGACACTACCTATTCCCTATGCCTCTTTCTATGCCCTATGACCCTGTGCCACTATCTATTCCCTGTGACTAAATGCCACAATCTATTCCCTATGACACTGCCTATTCCCTATGCCTCTTTCTATGCCCTATGACCCCGTGCCACTATCTATTCCCTGTGCCTGTAGCTATAGACCCCTATATACGCACTATAACCTTATGCCACTATCTACACTCTATAACTTTAAGTCACCATTTATACCCTAGTGACCCTAGGCTACTATGTACAGTATGCCCTACTATGCTGTGCCACTGTCTTGCCCTATAATCCTATATTACTAACAACACCCCTTGACCATATGCCACCATCGAAACCCTATAACCTTATGCCACTATCTACATCCTATGACCCTACACTTCTATCTACACCCTGTACTACTATGTATGCCATACTATTCTGTGCCACTGTCTATGCCCTATAATCCTATATTACTAACACCCTATGACCCTCTGATTCTATCTTCACCCTATAACTCAATGCCACTATGTACACCCTGTGCCACTGTCTATGCCCTATGACCCTATGCTCTTACCTACACCCTATGATCCTGTGCCACTCTCTATGCCCAATGTTCCTATGCTCCCATCTACCCCCTATAACTCTAGGTCACTATCTACACCCTCTGCCACTATCTATATACAATGACTTGATGCCACAATCTACACTCTATAGCCCTATACCACTCTCTATACCCTATGCCACCATGTGCACCATATATCACTATCTATGCCAATCACTCGATGCCACTATCTACACCTTATGACCCAATGCCACTGTCTATGCCCTATGACCCCATGCCACACCCCAGGCCCTATGACCCACAGGATATTCATTATATACACACACATGGCGCTAGCTGCACCCATAGTCCCTGATCAAAACCCTGTACATAAAACAACCAATATGTATCATTTATCTTTTATTTTATTGGGAATTTTGTAAAGTAAAATATAAAATCAGAAAAATTGAATTATCTTTTAGAACAATTTTTTCTAATAAAAAATTAAACTTTAAAAACAGAATAACGCATGGTGCAGCTCTATGACGGTGCGCATACGGCCGCACTACAACCACGTGCCATCATGTAATAGGTACCCAGATACTGTGAGTACAGAGAGCACAGGTTCACTTTCAGAAGCTCTCTGTATATACCGTCTACGGTGGTGGGTATACAGCAGCAAGGGTTAATTCCCAAGAAGTCTCCAGCCAGCGGCTGCAGTGGACAGAATAGTGAGAGGTCTTGTAAGAAGCTGCTGCAAAAATCATTAGGAAAGAACAATATTTACTCCGCGGACTGAAAGTGCCTCAAAAGTAAATGCCCCCCCTCCCCGGGACCGCGCTCGGCACAGATGGCTGATAACAATAAACAACCATGAACATGGAGAAGAAAGTGAGGTTGTAAAATGTGAGAGTGCAGAAAAGCGCTGCCATGTTTGTCTAATGGTCACATTGAACGTTCTTAGTGGACAATGCCATGTCACACACATAAAGTGATCTCATAACAGATCGTATGAAAGGGGAAAGTTCTACAACCTCAAGTATCCGCCCCTGTTGTCTCTCAGAAATGGCCATTTGTATCTGACACTGATATGGGCAGCTGGAGTCCACGATGATGGCAGTGATGGGAGGAGGAGAGCTCAAATCACATCTGGAGAACCCCGAGCCATGCGGAGAGATGTTCTATGGATGGAAGGGGCAGAAGTGGGGCAACAGTTGCCAACATGTCTGGTGCAAGTCCATGCACTACAGCATGCCACAGTCCATAAAATGAAGACCTAAACAACCTCAATCATACAGACACAGCCCATATGACAAGGACCTTAATGACCTGAACAAATTCCATCATCAAGCCACAGCTCTTTACATGAGGAACCGAACAACCTCTATCAATGGGCCACAGCCCAGAACACAAGGCCCTGAACAACCTCAATCTTCAAGCCAAAGCCCATAAGAACCTGGATGACCTTCATCATGAAGCCACAGCCCATAGCATGAGGACCTGAAGGACCTTCATTGTCAAACGAAAGCCCCAAACATAAAGGGCAAGAATGAACTCCATCGTCGAGTCACAGACCAGAACATGAAGACCTGTACAACCTCTTTCATTAAGCTACAACCAATAACATGACGACTTCCATCAACGAGCCACAGTGTAGAACATAACGATCTGAATGACCCCCATCATTGTGCCATAAGATGAGGACCTGAATAACCTCTGTCATCAAACCAAAGCTCATAACATAAGAATCTGAACAACCTCCATCATAAAGCTACAGACCATAGCATGAGAATCAGAAGAACATCTATCATCAAGCCACAGCTCTGAAGATGAAGACTGTGCACCACATGTTTTCTATTATCCCATGACTATCAGTGGGTGATGACCAATCTCTGAGATAGCTGTATACATGAGGTCCATAGATCATAGGTGGTGCATCGCTAGGTCATGTGAAGTCACATAGCTTTCAGCTACATACTGGTTCAGTGAACAGTTACTCCTGTTCCTAACTATTCTGCCTGACTACCCTGTGCATGCTGGATTTGGCTGACATCTAATCTGCCTGACTACCCTGTGCATGCTGGATTTGGCTGACATCTAATCTGCCTGACTAATTGGCTGACAACTATTCTGCCCGACTACCCTGTGCATGCTGGGTGTGCTGGTCCTGGTTGGTTTGACCAACATTTTATTGAAGTTGTATGGACGCCTTATTTCTGATTGTGTTGTCTGCTCGGTCATCTGGCCTCTTCCATGTGAACATCATTATAGACTTGAGATGTTAATGGTCAGCAGATCGGCAGGATGTCCACAGCCTCATCCTATGTGCAGTGACTCATCTGGACATGTGCATCCAGTGTGTGTCCTCAAGCCTTTCATCCCAGTTGTTTCATAATTCACACGTCCTGTCTAACATCATCCTAATCAATGAGCCCTTGTATCTCATCTCCACATAAAAGTCCATGCCGCCCACATTCCCCAGATGTTTTAGATTAGAAACTTGTTTTGAGAGTCACCATTGCTAAAACCATAACTGGAGATCCACAATGGCCTCAGAAATGTAAATGCTGGACTATTAGAGGTCTTAATTAGTGATGAGCGGCAGGGGCAATATTCGAATTCGCAATATTTTGCGAATATTCGTCATAAATTCGCGAATTCGCCATTTTTTTCTTGATTGCGAAATTCGGCAATTAATGATGCGCATATTTTGGCGCAATACGTGCAACGTCCCATTTTAGCAGGTCTGACTACATATTACTGATTGGTGCACTAAGTATTGTTGTGAACTTGTGACATCACAGCACTATGTATAGAGCATGTATGTATGGACAGTAATCCCTATCACACTACCTAACTCCCTGCACTGGAACCTATCAGCTCCACTATATCAGGATATAACCTACACTGACTATCTGTATTATATATATATGAGCTAACTAACTAATGTAATTGGATAAGATATAGGATCCAAATGAAAGCACAGAGCACAGCAATGTCACCGCTCTCTCTCTGATCTGCAATGTACTGCAGGCAATGGCGGCTGGGGAGGTTCTTATATAGTAAGGGGTCTGCAATTTTTCTATTGGTTGCTGGGGATGTTGCTAAGCTCTGACAAAGACATTGCAGCCTTCTCATTGGCCCACAAGCAGGAAGGGCGGTTACTGATGAAAAAAAAATCTAGAATATTGGAGAATACGAATATATAGCACTATATTCAAAATTTTCACAAATTCTCGAAGTGGCGATATTCGCGTTTAAAATTCGCGATTTGAATATTCGCGCCCAACACTAGTTTTAATATACAAGCATATTAAATATCCTATATCTGGATGTCCTTTTTCTCCACAACAGCAGGTGAATAGTGATGGACGAACATCGTCCGGGACGGTTCGCGAACGCGCCTTCACGATCAAATGTACACGAACCACGCGTTCGCCGCGGGCCCCTTTGACTTTAATGGCAGTCGAACCTGAAAAACCTTGCAGCCACCAAATACTTACTAGAAGTACACAAATAGTCCCACAACATGGACAGTGACATACCAGAGGGGGATCATTGTTATGCATCTTAAAGGGAAACTCTCAAAAATGTGCCCTGCTGGAGCCTAGAAAAAAAATATTTTAGGCCACGGGAGTACAGGCCCCAAAAATTAGACATTCACCGTACAGAAAAGAACTTGTGATGATGTGGCTGGAGGTACATTAGGCGGTCACTGAATACAAATTTTACTGTCGGCGAGTACAGGCCCCAAAAATTAGGCATTCATCTGACAAAAAAAGCCTTTTATGCCGCGGTATATACATAAGACAAGGACCATTCTTTGTTCTGGGTGGTGGCGGATATGTGTGGGCTGGCTTGAGTAAATTTAATTACACATGGTCGTCACAGGTGTTGAATTCCTCAAAGATCCATGCCTCATTCATTTTTAGAAATGTGAGGTAGTCCACACAGTCGTGAGCTAGGCGAGTGCGCTTATCGGTCACGATCCCCCCTGCTGAGCTGAAAGTCATTTCGGACAGGACACTTGACGAGGGGCAAGCCAAGAATTCCATGGCAAATTGTGCAAGCTCTGGCCACAGGTCAAGCCTGCACACCCAGTAGTCCAGGGGTTCCTCGTTTCTCAGAATGTCCACATTGGCCGTTAACCCAATGTAGTCGGACACCTGTCGGTCTAGGCGTTCCCTGAGGCTGGATCCGGAGGGCGGCTGTCGATGGGTTGGCTGCAAGAATGATCTCATATCCGAAGTGACCAACGCATCTTTAAATCTTCCTCTTCTTGCAGGCACGGTAGGATTAGTACCTGCAACTGTTTCGCTGTGGTTGGAAATTCCTCTGCCAGGACCCGCAACAGCACAATGCAGCATCTCTTACAGCAAGGCCTGGAAATGCTGTATTCTGCCAGCCCTCTGTGATGCTGGTAACATGTCCGCCATTTTGTGTTTGTACCGGGGGTCTAAGTACGTTGCCACCCAGTACTGGTCCTTGCCCTTTATGCTTTTTATACCGGGGTCCCTCTTCAAACACTGGAGCATGAAGGCCCCCCATTTGCACTAAATTGGAAGTGGTGGAGCGCCCTGACTCCTGCTCATCTCCCAGGAGCATGTCGTCCTCGGTCTCCTCCCCCCAGCCATGGACAACACCAGGGATCCCCAAAAAGTTTAAAGTCCCCCTCAAACCTGCTCTTCTTGCTCCTCCTCACCCCCAGCCACCATCCTCCTCTGACTCCTCTTCAGACTCCTGCTGACTTGTCTCAGATGGAGTAGCCCCCCCTGGGAATTCATTCAGCATTGCGACTTCCTCATCTTCCTGCTCCTCGACAGCTTGATCAATGACACGATGCAATGCACGCTCCAGAAAAAAGGCGCAAGGTACGATGTCACTGATGGCGCCCTGGCTGTGACTGACCAGTTTGGTGATGTCATCAAATGGGCACAGAAGTCTGCATGCGTCGCTCATGAGCCGCCATTGGCGCAGTTAAAAGAAACCAAGCTCCCCAGAACCTGTCCTGCTGCAGAGTTCGTACAGGTAGTTGTTAATGGCACGTTGTGACAGCACATCAAGCTGTCACAAATCAGATGTCTGACGGGCAAATGGTGTCACCATTGAACGTCAGCAAGGCGAGCCATGGCCATGTAAGATCTTCTAAAATGGCCAGAGATTTTCCTGGTCTGCGGAGGATGGAGTAGGAGGAGGAGAAGAAGAGGCAGGCCTGCATGCAATCCTTGGCGGTAACACCAAATCCACACAGGAGAGATAGGTTACATGCTTGACGGCCGTCAGAAGGTTCACCCAGTGGGCAGTAAAAGTTATGTACCTTCCCTGTCCGTGTTTTCTAGACCAGGTGTTTGTGGTCAGATTTATCTTGGCACCGACACTACGTGCCAGAGATATATTCACTTGCCGCTGAACATGGCCATATAGCTCTGGGATGCCCTTCTGGAAGAAATATTTCCTTCAGGGGACCTTTAATTGCGGTGTGCCAATGGCCCCAAATTTTCTAAAGGCCTTCGAGTCCAGCAGTTTATATGGCAGTAGTTGGCGGGCTAGCAGTTCCGACAAGCCATCGGTCAGCCATTGGGCAAGAGGGTTATCCGGCATCAACCTTTTTACGATCGAACATTTGGGCCACGGAAGCCTGCCTTCTGCCAGATGAACGCGATGACAGCACGGTGGAAGGTGGAGTGGAGGACAAATGGGAGGAGAGAGGAGAAGAGGCAGGACGTGGAGCGCTGGTTGTGTGGCTTTGTAGGTTCTGATGGTGTTGCTCCCACTGGTCTCGGTGATGGGAGGCCAGGTGCCTTCTTAAGGCGGTCGTCCCTAGGTAAATGTTGGGCTTACCACGACTTATGCGTTGACAGCACAGGCTGTAGATGGCAGAACTATTGTCAGCAGCTGACACCTTAAAAAAGCCCACACTGCGGAGCCATGTGCTCACGTTCTGGGAGCGACTGAAGTGACCGTGCATGGTGGATGGCTCACTTCAGATACATTTATACAGTCTGCTCTTTGCCTACTGTGCCCTGCGAGCTCTGCCTGCTTCTCCTCCCTCTCTGCTGCTCCGTCTCTCCCTCTGAACTCCCCTCCTGTTCCTCTCTTGTGGGCACCCACGTGACGTCCATCGACACGTCATCATCGTCACCTTCACCACCACTGACATTTGAGATATTGGCGTAGACAGCAACAGCGGGGACCTCTCTCCTTTGGCTGATCTGGGTACTGTCATCAGACTTCTGGGTGGCAACAGTTGCTGCCTCCTATTCCTCATCCGATGTCAAGAATGGCTGCGCACCAGTAAGGTTTGGGAATGGATGGGAAAATAATTCTTCTGACTCAAGTGGAGGGGCTATGGTGGTGGTGTATTTGGGGGTCCACACAGCAGAGAGTGAGGAGGGTGCAGATACAGAGGATGAGAGGGGGGGCAGAAGCGGAAGGCTGAGTGAGCACTCTCAACCAACTCTGGTGAGCCCTTTGAAGTAATCGCACGTGCCTTCTCCAACTTACCATTTAGGCTCCAGCCTGGTGCACCTGCCCGACCCCTACAACCCCTGCGGAATGGCCTGACTCTTCCTCTGTCTGTCATATTCAAAATTACCCTGTGCCTAAGTCCCTAGAGAAGAGCAGTATTTGTGGAAGCAGGTATATTGCAGGCCTCAATCAATATTTGGTGGAAACAGGTATATCGAACCCCTTAATCAGTATTTTGCGGAAGCAGGTATATCGCAGGCCTCAATAAATATTTGGTAGAAACAGGTATACCGAACCCCTTAATCAGTATATTTTGTGGAAGCAGGTATATCGCACCCCTCAATCAATATCTGGTGGAAACAGGTATATTGAACCCCTTAATCAGTATTTTGTGGAAGCAGGTATATCACAGGCCTCAATTAATATTTTGTGGAAGCAGGTATATCACACCCCTTAATCAGTATTTTGTGGAAGCTGGTATATCGTAGCTCTCAATCAGTATTTTGTGGAAGACGGTATATAAAACCCTGTTTTTTCTGGAAGCAGGTATATCTCAGACCGCAATCAATATTTGGTGGAAGCAGGTATATTGCAGGCCTCAATCAATATTTGGTGGAAACAGGTATATCGAACCCCTTAATCAGTATTTTTTGGAAGAAGGTATATCACACCCCTCAATCATTTTTTTGGGGGGCAACAGGTATATCACACCCATTTCAATTAGTTGTTCCAATAGCGTTTTTCCCTCTATATAGCTGCAGTATCGCAGCAGAACCGCACACAACTGCTGCACAATACAAATGCACTATAATATACTTTCTATGTTAGAAAGTATATTATAAGTATATTGCACCCCTCTGTGTATCACACCTATCGATAGCGCACCTATACCAGTCCTTACAAGGACTTTTGTGGCCCTATTACCTAGCGTTTGGTGTCCCTAACAGTCTGTCCCTGCTCCACAAAGCAACCTCTCCCTACACTGGCAAAACACAGAATGTAAAATGGCTGCCAGATCGGTTTCTTTTATAGGGTGGGGGGGGGGGGGGTGTCCATGTGCTGCAACATCTCAATTGGCTGTCCTGTCCCACCTGGATGTGTCATGGGTCAAATTTCGGCGCAATACAAAAGAATATGGCTCCGGCGGACATCGCCATATGTTCGCATGTTTGGAAAATCACGAACGCGCAAAGTTTGCCACAAAATGACCACCGGGCGAACCGCAAGGCCATCTCTACAGGTGAGTATGCCTGACTACTGGAATTTTGGTGCACCTACAAACCTGTTGAGATGGAGTGCATGTGCAGGTACTATAAAGTGGTGGAACCACAGTTTACCTGCATTTATCCCCCCCAACATAATGAGTGTACATATGGTAAATATACTGTGTTGTATTGTGCTATACATTATCTGTTTGCATTCGAATGTATGATTGCAGTGTTGTTATTTGCTGTCACTAGATATCACTGTGGCACCATAGATTATTAAAAGAGGCTGCAAGCAGAAAGTGAGTTAGTGTGTGTGAGTCCACATGAAGGGCTTGGGGAGTCTGCATGGCTAAGACAACGAATTGTAAGTCTCAGGGTGCCGGCTCCACCAAGGCAAGGTCTGGGCCTCACTAAGCACTGAGAAGCTATCTGAAGGTTGTGGAAAAGAGAGAGAGGTGCTGAAGTGGGTCTAAGGGTGCAACCCAGGAACAAGTCAAAAGGAGGGGAGTTAATCTTAGGACAGAAACCCAGTGCTTTATATGAAACTGATCTTCCTGTGCTAGATTTAAAGAGAGACAGTAAGTGTTATCTAAGGAGACATTGAGAGGTCCCATAACCCACTCACAAGTTATATTGCAAGAACTGGACTAATTAGAGTTATGATTTCTCAGCCACTGTGTACTGTTAATTAGTACCATTCATGCTGAACCGGTAATCAAGTAGTGGGTAGCTACCTCTAGTTCCTTATTGCATGTTCTAGGCACACAGTACATCACAATTATTGCTGTGGATATTGTGCACTGGTAGAGGGTGGCCTCTTGCAGAACACTGGGAAGTGATAGATGTGGGTCTAGGTGCAGGTAAACTCTGGTGGGACCTTCCATGGAGGTCGAGGTCTCCAAGCCTCAGCAAAGCTCATTGTCAAATTGTTTCCAAGATATGAAGTTAATAAAGAATGTTCATTTCAAGACAAGCATGTCCCAGGTTCTTCAAGGTCCAGCTACCTTTGCAGCATCTATGATATCAAAAGCTTTGGACATCAGAATCAATATGTTTTCCTCTTAACTCCCTTATAGAACTAACATATGGGACCCTAGGTTAGGATATAAAACCTTTCCTCACTAGAGTAGGATGAAACACTGAATATTGTGATTCTTGGCTATCGTTCCTGGATAATACCCGAAGAAGCCCTCAAGAATGTTCCAAAAAACCCTTATGATTCAAAAAAAAAAAGGACAAAGACTCAAGTGATGGAGGAAGAACCTACAACAATGTCTATGTGGGACATGACCAGGAAGATAAAGCACTACCTATCTGATGTAGACAAACATGTGATTGGCTTCTTACATGTTTCTACCAAAAATTTAAGGAATTGTCCACTTTTTGAAAACCTATCAATAACTGCCCTTTCCTGGTCCACCTGGTCACTAGTTTGGTGCCTTACTCTTCATATAAGATGCTCCACTATATGTTACGTCATACAATGTAGACTTTCCATTAATTGTGTTGGAGACCCTGCTGGTGGAGCCTGCTCAGTCCTTGGCATTTCTGAGGCAGGTTTCCATTGATAATAACTTCTATCACCACTTCATAATTTTAATTAGCATTTGCTTGACTTATAGGGCGCAGTAATCATTAGTGCAGTTCTCATCTACACTCACGTGTCAGACTGCTCTCATACAGGGATGGATCATGCATTCAGTACATACGTTCCTCTTCGGTTCCTCCTGCTCCTGGACTGGTCTTTTCCTCTTTCACCTTCGTCACGACTTTCACCGTTTTGACTATTTTAACCTTTTTTTTCGCCACCTTTTCTATAAAATGCAAAACAGGACATGGGGTGATTTGTCTGGTGCCTGGTTATAGATCCATAGCATGTAACCCACATCCCATCCAACATACATACTGTCCTACACGCATCAAGTCCAACAAGTATCCAATCTAACATGCATCCAGTCCTGACATACATCCCAATCTACATACATCCAGTTCCAACATACATCGCGTCCTGCATGCATCTGACATGCATTGTCCAACATGCATCCTGTTGTACAGTACATGTATCTTGTACTACATGCCTTCCATGTGACATGCGTTCTGTCCACCAAGCAGTCCATGTTCTGCACACACCAAGGGAAGCCTATGTGCCTCGACCCAGAGATTATATAGGTTTATATTGCATACAGCTGATACTCTGAATCTGGGAACATCTCTCTAAAGCTCAGGTAGCATTTACTTTGGATGGGCCTTTTTTAGGTATGTAAATAGGGTTTTTCCCATGACGAAGCCCCTTGTTATGGCCTCTTGATGTAAACATGGATCTTTAAGTGGGAGTTCTACCTCTACCTCCCTGTTCCTGCCGGGCTCCTGTGTTCTCTGCAGGATGATGAGGCCAACTCTGGGTCTGTATAAACATGGAGTAGCTGCAGTGACTGTAGTGAGGAGGGTCCTGGGTCTCCTGGCTGCACCCATCTGTGTCACCCCTATCTGTCTACAGTCCCACCACACACAGATGCTGTAACAGAGCCAGATGCTTTAACAAACCAAGGATCCTTTAACCTGGCGCCTGACCATGAATGGAGCATGACCACTACAGAGAGATCATATATCACATATCTCGTATGCACCCTTGCAAATTGGTGCCTATGGTACACGTGAACTATTAGGTGGGTACATCTGTGGCACCTATAGCATCCATTCCTGGGGGCATGTAATGGAGGCATTTGTAGCTGCAACATTTTGATATTGGGGCCTATTATGGCTTATTTTTTGGAACTTTTTAAGAACCTAGTAACATTAATAACTTGTTTGTGAAAAATCAGGGATGATTATGAACGATGATTTTGACCTTCATGACCATGTAAATGGCATTGATAAATATGTTGTGGGGGATCATGAGGCACATGATGAATGCTTGCATTGGAAGATGATGATGGACCTAGATACATACACCCACACACCCTCACATAGACCACATGCAGTCTTGGACAGGCACCAGGTGAATGACCGATGCAGCGGTGGGCACTTTGAGCCAGCCTTAGCTGAGCGTGATGAGTGGGCATCCAGTGACATGCAAACCATGAGCAGGGCTCACACAGTGCGTATGTAATATATATTGCACTTCCGCAGGCCGTGGACATCTGCACAGTACTGTGGAGATGATAGATTATCCACTGAGCAAAAAAGCATGCAAGGAGGTGACATCATCATGTGAAGAAACTGCTGGCCTGCCATAGTGACATCTATACATCTGCATGACGTTTGAAGTCCTTATCCTCCACATTGTCAGACCTATGACCCTTGAATGTCGTAGTAAAGGCTCCAAAAAAGCTTAGGAAAAAGGCGCCATCTGCTCTGATCTTATTCAGAAAACAACCTCATGATCCATCATTTTCATGCAACTTGTCAACATTGTGTGAGAACCAAAAAATCTATTCCACATTCTTAACCACAAATGGCACCATCCAAGACCTTCTCATGGGTCACTCCTAGAGATGAATGATTCCGACATTCCTTGTGATATAGCCACACACCAGCCCAAATCCTGTCCCTCTGATGGTTCCCAAGCCCTTGTCCTACAGTTGCAGACTCTACAGTATCTATACAGGATCCTCGAGTTATCTCAAAGTCTCCATTCCTAACCCAAAGATCAAATGGACACAACATTTTAATGTAATTATCAAAAAGTTCTGTTACACTAAAGCTGGTGATACGCGTAGTCCATGTGGACAGAAGTTCATGTCTTATATCTGGGACAGATGGATAATATTCTCAGTGTACATGGAGGATGCTTGGAGATGGGCTGGAAGACTACAGTGAAGTGTTGTTTTAGTGAAGTGCAGAATTACACCTCAATTGTCTTGATTGGATGTATCCCTGGAAAATGTCTTACTAATATAGGTTGTGATGGCAGTGGAGAAGTGGTGGTACTAGTAAAGGTGGTAGTGATGGAGGTGGCAAAGTGGTGCCCATGGTGCTTGTAATAGGCGTGATGATGGTGAAAATAATGTTGTCAGTGATGGTGGTCGTGTATAAAGTGCCAGTTATGGTGGTTTTGATCGATGAAAGTGGTGGTACAATGGAGATAGTTTTGGTATAGTAGTTACGTGGTGGCGAAACTGAAAGCAACAATGGTGTTATAATGAAATAATGGTTGTGTAAATGGTGGTGGTAATAATCGTTGTCATCCTACTGGTGAAGACAATGGTGATAGTGGTGGAATAATCATGTTAAAAGTGGTGGTAATGGTAGTGGTGTAGTGGATGTATTGGTAGTGGTAAAGGTGTCGATAGTAATAATGGAGGCGTTAATGGCTGTGTAGATGGTGATGGTGGTGGTGATAGTGGTTGTGAAGGTGGCGGTGAAGGTTGTAATACGGTGGTGTGAAAGTGATAGTGGTGATAATAGAGGTTGTGGTTACTGTGTTGAAGTCTACCTGCAGACACCTCTCCTCTATAAAATCTACCTGCAGACACCTCCCCTCTATAAAGTCTACATGCAGACACCTCCCCTCTATAAAGTCTACCTGCAGAAATGTCTCCTCCATAAAGTCTACCTGAAGACACCTGTCTTCTATAAAGTCTACCTGCGGACACTTCTCCTCTATAAAGTCTACCTGCAGACACCTGTCCTCTATAAAGTCAACCTGCAGACACCTGTCCTCTATAAAGTCAACCTACAGACACCTGTCCTCTATAAAGTCTACCTGTGGACACCTGTCCTATATAAAGTCTACCTGCAGGTACCTCTTCTCTATAAAGTCTACCTGAAGACACCTCTCCTCTATAAAGTCTACCTGCAGACACCTGTCCTCTATAAAGTCTACTTGCAGACACCTCACCTCTATAAAGTCTACCTGCGGACACCTCTCTATAAAGTCTACCTGCGGACACTTCTCCTCTATAAAGTCTACATGCAGACACCTCCCCTCTATAAAGTCTACCTGCAGAAATGTCTCCTCCATAAAGTCTACCTCCAGACACCTCTTCTCTATAAAGTCTACCTGAAGACACCTGTCTTCTATAAAGTCTACCTGCGGACACTACTCCTGTATAAAGTCTACCTGCAGACACCTGTCCTCTATAAAGTCAACCTGCAGACACCTGTCCTCTATAAAGTCAACCTACAGACACCTGTCCTCTATAAAGTCTACCTGTGGACACCTGTCTTTTATAAAGTCTACCTGAAGACACCTGTCCTATATAAAGTCTACCTGCAGGTACCTCTTCTCTATAAAGTCTACCTGAAGACACCTCTCCTCTATAAAGTCTACCTGCAGACACCTGTCCTCTATAAAGTCTACTTGCAGACACCTCACCTCTATAAAGTCTACCTGCGGACACCTCACCTCTATAAAGTCTACCTGCGGACACCTCTCCTCTATAAAGTCTACCTGCGGACACTTCTCCTCTATAAAGTCTACCTGCGGACACTTCTCCTCTATAAAGTCTAGCTGTGGACACTTCTCCTCTATAAAGTCTACCTGCGGACACTTCTCCTCTATAAAGACTACCTGCGGACACCTTACCTCTATAAAGTCTACCTGCGGACACTTCTCCTCTATAAAGTCTACCTGCGGACACTTCTCCTCTATAAAGTCTACCTGCGGACACTTCTCCTCTATAAAGTCTACCTGCGGA
The DNA here is from genome assembly GCF_014858855.1 of Bufo gargarizans. Taxonomy (NCBI): domain Eukaryota; kingdom Metazoa; phylum Chordata; class Amphibia; order Anura; family Bufonidae; genus Bufo; species Bufo gargarizans. The sequence continues at coordinate 61,617 of NW_025334097.1, forward strand.
CACTTCTCCTCTGTAAAGTCTACCTGCAGACACTTCTCTATAAAGTCTACCTGCAGACACTTCTCTATAAAGTCTACCTGCAGACACTTCTCTATAAAGTCTACCTGCAGACACTTCTCTATAAAGTCTACCTGCAGACACTTCTCTATAAAATCTACCTGCAGACACTTCTCTATAAAGTCTACCTGCAGACACTTCTCTATAAAGTCTACCTGCAGACACCTGTCCTCTATAAAGTCTACCTGCAGACATCTCACCTCTATAAAGTCTACCTGATCACACTTCTCCTCTATAAAGTCTACCTGCGGAAACTTCTCCTCTATAAAGTCTACCTGCAGACACCTGTCCTCTATAAAGTCTACCTGCAGACATCTCACCTCTATAAAGTCTACCTGATCACACTTCTCCTCTATAAAGTCTACCTGCAGACACTTCTCTATAAAGTCTACCTGCAGACACTTCTCTATAAAGTCTACCTGCAGACACTTCTCTATAAAGTCTACCTGCGGACACTTCTCCTCTATAAAGTCTACCTGCAGACACTTCTCTATAAAATCTACCTGCAGACACTTCTCTATAAAGTCTACCTGCAGACACTTCTCTATAAAGTCTACCTGCAGACACTTCTCTATAAAGTCTACCTGCAGACACTTCTCTATAAAATCTACCTGCAGACACTTCTCTATAAAGTCTACCTGCAGACACTTCTCTATAAAGTCTACCTGCAGACACTTCTCTATAAAGTCTACCTGCAGACACCTGTCTTTTATAAAGTCTACCTGCAGACATCTCACCTCTATAAAGTCTACCTGATCACACTTCTCCTCTATAAAGTCTACCTGCGGAAACTTCTCCTCTATAAAGTCTACCTGCAGACACCTGTCCTCTATAAAGTCTACCTGCAGACATCTCACCTCTATAAAGTCTACCTGCAGACATCTCTCCTCTATAACGTCTACCTGCAGACACCTGTCCTCTATAAAGTCTACATGCAGACACCTCTCCATTATACCTGTGGACAACTCTTCTCTGTAAGGTCTACCAGCAGACTGCTCTCCTCTGTAATGTCTACCTGTGGACACCCCTCCTCTATAAAGTCTACCTGCGGACACCCCTCCTCTATAAAGTCTACCTGCAGACACCCCTCCTCTATAAAGTCTATCTGTGGACACCTGTCTTTTATAAAAAGTCTACCTGCCGACACCTGTCCTCTATACCTGCAGACAACTCTCCTCTATAAGGTCTACCTGCAAACACCTTTCCTCTATAAGGTATCCTAATTATGGTTACACATATACAGTATGAGAGGTTCCCCTGAGGTTACATATATACTGTTTGACATCTATTTCTTCAAGTATTTGATGTGTGACTTTAGCTTGTAGCAGAAGATTAGTGCAGCCAGGCAGTATGATGGGGGTCATGCTGATTTGGGACAAGGGCTATGTTCTCACCTTTCTTGTCTGCAGGTTTCTCCTCAGACAACCTCAGCCTTCTGTCTTTAGGTACAGGCTCCTCCAGATCCTCACTGACATAGACTGTGGGCTGCGCGGTCCCATTGGCTCCTTGAGTGCTTGAGGGGCTCTTGCTCTGTGTCTTGTTGCTGACACTGAAGACCAGGGTGGCAGTGACATTCTTGGGTGCAGCAGAGGCCCCCCAGATGCAGACAGCAGTGCAGAACACTGACAGCACAATGGGGGTCACATACATTGTCACTGGAGAGCAGAGTCCTCTACTGAACTCAACAAAGGGGTTTTAAGGGATAATTCTGCAGCATTGAATCCTCTGCCCTCCCCTCTCCCAACCTCCCCTCCTCCTCCTCACCACCAAACTCTCCCAGCCCCCACCCCAAATTCCAAGAGATTCCAGTGGGGAGCTGAGGAAGAGGAGGCAAAGCACAGAGTCAGCAGAGAAAGCCCCGCCGCAGGAGAGATGTCAGCTAACGGCTCTATTAGTACTGCTACTACCAATACTATTAATATTACTACTAGTACTACTGCTACCAGTACTACTACTATTATTACTACTTCTACTACCAGTACTACTACTACTAATACTACTATTATCAATACTAAAACTAACAATACTGCTATTATTGCCACTACCAATTCTACTAATATTACTATTATTACTGCTACCTATTCTACTAGTACCACTACCAATACTACTAATACTATTATTACAGCTACTACCAATACTACTACTATTGTTTTACTTCTACTACCAATACTACTTCTAATATTACTTCTACTACCATTACCACTACTGATATTATTTCTACTACCAATACTACTACTAATATTACTTCTACTACCAATACTACTGCAATACTGATATTACTTCTACTACCAATACTACTACCAATATTACTTATACTACCAATACCACTACTAATATTACTTATAATACCAATACCACCACTATTACTTCTACTACCAATTCTACTACTAGTATTTCTTCTACTACCAGTGCTACTACTAATGTTACTTCTACTAATAATGCTACTACTACTATTATTACTTCAACTACCAATACTACTACTACCAATATTACTTCTACTACCAATACTACTACTAATATTGCTTCAATTACCAATACTACTACTATTATTACTTCAACTACCAATACTACTTCTATTATTACTTCAACTACCAATACTACTTCTAATATTATTTCTACTACCAATACTACTGCAATACTACTATTACCTCTACTATCAATACCACTACTAATATTACTTTTACTGTCAATACTACTACTAATATTACTTCAATTACCAATACTACTACTATTATTACTTAAACTACCAATACTACTACTAATATTATTTATACTACTAATACTACAGAAATATTTCTATTACTTCTACTACCAATACTACTACTAATATTACTTCTACTACAAATACCAGTACTATTATTACTTCTACTACCAATACTACTACTAATATTGCTTCTACTAACAATACTACTACTATTATTATTTCCTATATCAATACTACTACTACTATTACTACATGCACACGACACAATTATTTGTGCATCCATTATCTGGCCGCCTGTCCATTTTTAATTGCCATTTTGCCTCAGTTTTTTATGGGCGTTAGAAATGGCGTAAATACTAATCCCGTAGGACAGAGGGATAAAACTTAACATTTATTATTAGTACAATCTAAAAATGAATAGACACCAGAGGAGGAGCCTCTACACCAAACGAAAATAACAAGACAGCCCGGCGGGCAAAAATGTACATGTATAAACAGTGTGACCAGAATGATGTAAATAACAGGAACGTTCTCACCCGATTGTAGATCAGGATGTCTCATGAAGAGGACTGGAGGTGGAAACGGTCCTTTGGTACTTGTTGTTCACACTGGAAGGATAGGTGAATATGCCCTTTCAAATTAGGTGGGTGACAGCCCTGAATGGGGGGGCAGGGGCTAGTATGCCCTACCTATCTATACGGGGAACTGGCCCCGCAAGGAGCGTCCCCGTCCGGATACCTGACCCTGTGGGGACAGATTCCCTAGTAGTCCCTAAAAAAATGCTCCCTACGTGTCACGTTTCAGTTGGTCACAGAAAATCATCAGGGGAGATCAATGGTGGACACAGGACTATGGATGGGGCCTGTGCGACCAAGGAGAAAGGATGGTACAAAAAAAGGGGGGGTTGATATAGGTCAAAAGCCTAAGGATGTGTGTGGCCAGTCAGGCTAAGACACACAAGGCATGACCGCATCAAAAATTATATCATTAAATATAGATGCACCAGTGGGTGCCAGCTATGATACAACAATGAGCCCACAGGATAGTTAATCCGAGGGCAGGCTGTCAGCCGACAGCCTGCCCTCGGATTAACTATCCTGTGGCCTAGTGTTGTATCATAGCTGGCACCCACTGGTGCATCTATATTTAATGATATAATTTTTGATGCGGTCATGCCTTGTGTGTCTTAGCCTGACTGGCCACACACATCCTCACAGAGAGAGTGCAGGGAGATCACAGAGAGAGTGCAGGGAGATCACAGAGAGAGTGCAGGGAGACTGCAGGAAGCATGCAGGGAGAGTGCAGGGACAGTGCAGGGAGACTGTAGGCAGAGTGCATGGAGGCTGCAGGGAGACTGTAGGGAGATCATAAGGAGAGTGCAGGGAGATCACAGAGAGAGTGCAGGGAGATCACAGAGAGAGTGCAGGGAGATCACAGAGAGAGTGCAGGGAGACTGCAGGAAGCATGCAGGGAGACTGCAGGGAGACTGTAGGCAGAGTGCATGGAGGCTGAAGGGAGACTGTAGGGAGATCACAGAGAGAGTGCAGGGAGACTTATTCTGTGTCCATTTAATTTATTTATTCCCACATCAGTTGCGAACTGAGATATGTAATTCCATACCAATAGATTTTTTATTCTGTGTGTCAACCAATACCACCCAGTCTGCACCCCTTGGGGGGGGGGGGCAGGTCTTAATGATGACCATTCTTATCTTTTTGCTTACTTTACTTCTTCCAAATCATCCTTCTTGGTCTCCATGTCCTATAAAGTCTGCAATATGCTGGATGTTCCTGATGGCATACTCTCATCAATATTAGATGATGTGGAAAAGAAGGAACAGCAGATGGCAGAAGAAGGGCTCCCACCTGTAGGGCAGGAGAGCGCTGGGGTTGGAGAAGTGGGTATGCCAGAACAGCAATAATTGGCATCTTGTGCCCTCACATAACCAGCCAAACCTCATACCAGCAACAGTCCCTGTTTAAAGGTGCCAAGTCGCCATCAATGAAGAAGGATTATACAGTGTGGTCCTCATTATTACATGAAAGTCAGCTGCGGGCTAATTGGCCACGCAGTTCTTCACCGTGGTATGGCCGCTCCGTGTGGCCTGGGTATACCTGATTTTATCTCGATTTGTGATGAATTAATGCGGAACGAATCTAATTTCTTGGGTAACTTCAGCAAAGTCGCCAAATCTTTATTTTTTTTTTAACTGTATTAATCTTTAACTACCACCAATACTATTACTACTACTACTACTGTTACTAATACTACTAATACCAGCTAATGATACCACTACTATTAATAGTAATTATAGTATCAACTAGTAATGCTACTGTCACTGATACTACTAATATTACTACTTCTAATAGAAGTACTACTATCAATACTATTACTACCACCACACCACCAATAAAACT
>NW_025334097.1:74457-144179 GCF_014858855.1 Bufo gargarizans
CCTTTCTTGCCTAGATCTTGGCCACATAATCTGACATTCATCCAGGCCACTCCCACCACCGGTACTGGTAACTGATTAGCTGCGACCACTCGTATGAATGTATGGGGATCATATTTCACATGTCGCTGAAAATACCGTTCGTAACAGTCTCTACTCAGGGTCGTTACTTGGGAACCCGTGTCAATCATCCCGGTAACCGGAATACCTTCCAATTCCATCTGTATGATGGGACTTGCAGCGATCAGATCCTCTTCAGGGCATTCTCCTCTCATAGTCTCCTTCTCAGTTTCCCCTACTGCCCGCCCTACTGCAGCAGGGGATTTCAGTTTAACGGCGGTCTCTCATAAGCTTGTCGCTGCTCTGGACATCTAGCAGCAATGTGGCCCACGCGTCCACACTCCCAGCAGCGTATTTCCCGTCGCTCTGGCCATCAGTTTGGGCCCCTTCGGTAAGCCCCATCGTTCTCTCCTGAGAGTTGTACTACATTATTGGGACCCCTTCGGTAGGTCCTATCCTCATCCCTCCAGTAGGGTTGTGGGTGATTCTGACCTTCTTGGTGTGAACGGCCCACCCCTTCGTCTCTAGTTTTCTGGAGGCCTGCAATTCTCATAGAATTCTCATTACAATTGGTTTGTAGGTGTTCCATTTGCTCTTGCAATTTCTGCATTACTGTAAGTATCTCTTTAACTGTCTCTTTTTCCACTGTTTCTGGGCCAGAGCTAGCCCCCTGCGACAATGTAACTCCAACTGCGGTCTGAGGCTTCTGAACCATACTATTGGCACGTGAGATGGCCTCCACCTGTACGTCATGAAATTTAGCATCAGTCTCCCGTCGTATAAAGTCCTGCATAGCAACAGTCAAACTGCCATCACGGATCCCCAGAACAAACTGGTCACGGAGTGTCCGATCAGGGTTACAGAAGGCTGGTGAGCCCCCTCTTTCCTTCCCTTGAATATCACGGAGCAGTTCTTGTAGGGCATTTGCATACTGAGGGAGACTTTCATTCTCCTTTTGTACCCTCTGAAAGAACCGTGCCTGCAGGGACCCCAGCAATGCGGTTTCCCCATAGATAGTTTCTAGAATCTGGACAACTTGCTCAAATGTCTGTCTTTGTTCAAATGGCCGCAATATCACTGTAGTCTTAGCATCTCCTTGTAACGTCAATATGGCTAGCTCTACTAGTACTTCTGGTGCGGTCTGGTACATGCGCTGTACAATTCGTATCTGCTCTGCCCACACACTCACAGACATATTATTGCCATCAAACTTTGCTAACTGACTCATTACAGCCCCTGCTGGCATTCTTCCTCCAGCACCATCCCTCCTAACGGGTGCGTCGCCGTCCATTCTGGTAGGCGGATCCTGCCGACTACGCCAATTTGTGAACCGAGAGCAAGGCAGGTGGTTTGACTCCGCAACCAGAAAAGAGTGCGTACGCAGAGGTCAAGATTAAGAAAATTGCATTTACTATAAATGAATAAAAGCAGGTTAACAGTGAAGTTACAGAGATAAAGACAAGCAAAATATTCAAAACAGTATAAACAATACAAGTCAAATACTGCAACAATTTTCACCTTTGCTGTGTCCGTATTCGCAGTGCGGACACTAAGAAATAACAGTGCGCACCCCCCTTATCCCAGTGGTCCAAGTGGACCTCTTACAGTTTGTGGAAGTGCACGGTGGGGCCCGATGTCGTCCTTTTCCTTTAACCAGCGCAGGATCCGCGACAAAGAAGTCCTCCTCAGCAGGCCGGAAAACCAGATGAATATAATCCAGAATTTTACAGTTACTGTCCGGTACCTCGACAGCACTGTGAGTCTCTTTACTGTTTGGGGCAATCCACTCAGCCCAATGTCGGCTCCACAGGTTAGTTGCTGCACAGTCCTTTTTAACTTGGCTTCACTAAATGCACGGTCTCTTTATACTCCATCCGTCTCTAGACTGAAGTTCACACAGCTTGGCTGCACAGGAAAGTCCTTTAGTATCTCCACACACGTCTTACACAGCACAGAACTTGTTTTCTATCTTGCCAATATGGCAGCCGTTATAGTTTCAGTCTCTCTTCCTCTTTCTTCCTGCTCACACTGAGGCAGGCTGACATCATAAGGGGCGTGTCACTTCAACACTTAACTGCTGCCTTAAAGAGCCAGTATCACATTAATACACTTTCTCTATGGTAAACTTCAATGCAAATTGGTCCTATGCTGCCATCTACTGACCAAACGAATACTGCAGGCATTTACATTTATCTGTATTACTGAAATAGCATTATACATTAAATTTTAACACAATTTACCAGGATAATGAAACTTAGAGACATTACATGACTGTTTCTTACAGCTGTATCTCATCTGCAGTACCTCCAGAGCTGTATCTCATCTGCAGTATCTCCAGAGCTGTACCTCATCTGTAGTATGTCCAGAGCTGTATCTCATCTGTAGTATCTCCGTAGCTGCATCTCATCTGTAGTATCTCTGGAGCTGTATCTAATCTGTAGTTTTTCCGGAACTGTATCTAATCTGCAGTATCTCCTGAGCTGTATCTAATCTGTAGTATCTCCAGAGCTGTATCTAATCTGTAGTATCTCTGGAGCTGTATCTAACCTGTAGTATCTCCGGAGCTGTATATAATCTGTAGTATTTCCGGAGCTGTATCTATTCTGTAGTATCTCCAGAGCTGTATCTATTCTGCAGTATCTCTGGAGCGGTATATAATCTGTAGTATTTCCGGAGCTGTATCTTATCTGTTGTATCTCCAGTGCTGTATCTAATCTGCAGTATCTCCGGAGCTGTATTTAATCTGTATTATCTCCAGAGCTGTATCTAATCTGTAATATCTCCAGAGCTGTATCTAATCTGCCGTATCTCCCGAGCTGTATGGATTCTGTAGTTGTATCATTAGCTGATATTACTATTAGTAGTGGTAGTATTAGTGGTAGTAATAATAACAGTACTAGTAGTGATAGTAGTAGTAGTACTCTCATTAGCTGACATTACAATTATTATTAGTGATTAGTAGTAGTAACAGAAGTACTGGTATTCCTAGTAGTAGCTTCAGTTTATATTTCAATTATTATTAATAGTACTAGTAGTTTCATTAAGGCCGGGGTCGCACTTGCGTTAAAGTATTCCGGTACAGGTTCCGTTTATAACGGAATTCGTAGACGGAACGCAGAAGGAAACCTTTAGACACATTCCGTTTTGATCCATCATAATACAGGTCTATGGCAGCAGAACGGATCCGTCCGGTTTCCGTTATCCAGAATGGAAAAGAAAGTCCTGTCGACAGAACCGGACGGATGCGTTCGGCTGCCATAGACCTGTATTATGATGGATCAAAACGGAATGCGTCTTCCGTTCTGCGTACCGTCTACGAATCACAAACGGAACCTACAAGAGAATGCGTTGACGCAAGTGCAAACCCGGTGTCACGCCCTGCCCTGTGAGTGATCTGAGAAGATCTGTCAGACTTGCTGCACGTGAGCCTATCTGACAGATTGCTTTGTTGTGGTGTTGGGCAGGGTCCCACCTCCTCGCAGGTTCTGCTCGTTAGTTAGTGATGCTATTTATCTCCGCCTCTCACTATAGCCCTTGCGGTTTATAGTTTCTTCTGGAGTTCTCTGCTGGTGCTTGGTGGATCTCCTGCTCTCAGTCCGTCTTGAGATAAGTCCTCCTTTCTTCCCTTTTGTTGTATTTCCTGGCTAGGCCTTAGGAAGACACTGGTTCCTTCATCTTGTGCAAAGAATCGGTTGTCTTTTCCCCTGCTCCCTAGCTGAGGGCTTGTGTCAGTTGCAGCAGGGCTTAGGTTCCAGTGCATGAACACTTATACCATTGGGATTTGTTCATGTTGTCAGCAGTCAGGGAAAGGCTTAGGGATTGTCAGGAGGTGACCTTTCCCTGTTCCCTGTGGGAACTAGCCTGGTGTTTTGTTACCTGTTAGTCCTGTTTGGTTTGCTTTCCTTCCCTCACCTTCTGTGACATTAAAAACCGCCCATACCGTCATTTTTTTTTTCCCTTGCTCTGTGCAAAATGGATGCTATTGATGCTCTGTTTGATTGCATGCAGGGATTGTCTTTGGAGGTAGCAGACCTCTGCAATTCGGTTGCACTGTGTCAGAGATCTCTGGGCGTCTGGCGCCACCGGTGCAAACCAGGTCAACCTTGAACCAAAGGTCGCTCTCCCAGATAGGTTTTCCGGAGGAAGTGATAACTTTGTCCGGTTCAGAGATCCTTTTAAATTATATTTTCGCCTTTGTCCGATTTCATCTGGTGACGAAAATCAAAGAGTGGGAATTATATTTTCTCTGCTGAAAGATGATGCTCAGTCTTGGGCTCTTTCTCTGCCGATTGGTTCTCAGTCCCTCCGATCGGTGGACGAATTTTTCAGAGCCCCGGGCCTGATTTATGATGACCCAGACCAGGTCTCTCTGGCTGAATCTAAGCTGCGTAGCTTGTGTCAGGGAGAACGTTCTGCTGAGTCATATTGTGCTGAATTCAGCAGATGGGCGACTGACTCGGAGTGGAATGACCCAGCTCTCCGTAGTCAGTTCTGTCAGGGGCTGTCGGAGAGACTAAAAGACTACCTTGCGTTTCATCAAAACCCTGATTCATTGGAGGCGGCCATGACCCTAGCCATACGGATTGATAGATGGAACCAGGGACTGGAGATGAGCCTATGCAGTTAGGTCAGGTCTCTTCTTACCCTGGTTATAGGAACTCTAGAGTGCAGAGAAGACTGTGTTATTTCTGTGGTAATGAAGGACATTTCATTAATGTGTGTCCTTTTTTATTAAACCTCAAAGTGCTAATGAAAGAAAAAGGGGGGTTCTTTCAAAGGAAAAACGAGTTCCCTTACTCTTTGTAGCGTGAATGAGGAGTCAGAACAGGTATATTTGTATTCTACCTGCAGTACCAATTTTCTCCTGCCTGCCATACTTGCTAGACTCTGAAAATATTGAATTAGAATTTTTTTGGGACAGTGGCGCAGGGGTTAATCTTATTGATTATCAATTTGTTCAGAGTCATGGTTTTATAACTAGCGCATTAAACAAGGAGAGATATCAGTGTTTACTATAGATTCCGCTCCTCTCTCGTAAAGATGTCTAACTCATATTGTGCAGAGTATTCATTTGAGGGTGGGTGATTCTCATGTTGAATCAATTTCTTGCTTTGTTCTGAAAGGTTTGCCTGCTCCGCTGGTTCTGGGTTTACCATGGTTGACCAAACATAATCCTACCATTGATTGGCAAACTAGACAAATCAGTAATTGGAGTGATTTTTGTATGGACAACTGTCTCGGCGCATCTATTTCTGTGGTTTCCACTAAGGTGTTACCTCCGTTTCTATATGATTTTTTGGGCGTATTCTCGGAGGGTGGAGATCAGGACTTGCCCTCCCCCCCCCCCCCCCCCACACCGAGAGTATGATTGTCCCATCAATCTTATTCCCAGAGCTAAATTGCCAAAATCAGGTTGGGAAAGATTATATAACCGAGAAAGTATAGCTATGCGAGAGTATATTGCCGAGAGTTTGACAAAAGGTCATATTAGACCATCTAAGTCACCTATGGCAGCTGGCTTCTTTTCTGTTAAAAAAATAGACGGGACCCACATAGACCATGTCTAGATTTCCGGGAACTGAATCTCATTACTGTCCGTGACCCTTATCACCGTTCCTTGATTCCGGATTTATTTGATGAGATTGTCGGAGCCAAGGTGTTTTCTAAGTTGGATTTAAGAGGGGCTTATAATCTGATCAGAATTAAGGAAGGGGATGAATGAAAGACGGCCTTCAATACCCCTGAGGGTCAATTCGAGAACCTGGTCATGCCCTTTGGTTTGACTAATGCCTCAGCAGTCTTCCAGCAGTTTATCAATGACTTTATTCATCATTTGGTGGGGAGGTTTGTTGTTATTTACCTCGATGACATACTTATTTACTCACCCGATATGGAGACTCATCAGGATCATTTAAGACTAGTATTATCGATCCTTTGGGAGGATAAATTGTATGCTAAGTTGGAGAAATGTGTATTTTTTGTCCAGGAGCTGCACTTTTTGCCTCAGGTTTTCGCATGGATCCTGAAAAGGTCCGTGCGGTACTGGAATGGGACCGGCCAGAAAATCAGAAAGCTCTGATGCGGTTTTTGTGATTTACAAATTACTACAGAAAGTTCATCCTGAATTATTCCACGGTTGTCAAACCTTTGACTGATATGACTAGGAAGGGTGCTGACTTGTCTGTCTGGTCAGAAGAGGCATTACAGGCTTTTTTTGCCATAAAGGAATGTTTTGCTTCAGCTCCCATTCTGATGCAACCCGATGTGTCTCAACCCTTCATTGTGGAGGTTGACACGTCAGAAGTGGGAGTCGGAGCAGTTTTGTTGCAGGGTCCCTCTCCTAGCAAATGGCACCCGTGTGCCTTTTTCGCAAAGAAACGCTCTACCGCCAAAAGAAATTATGATGTTGAAAATAGAGAGTTGCTGGCCATCAAATTGGCCTTTGAGGAGTGGCGTCATTGGCTAGAAGGAGCGATTCATCTGAGTATGGTAATTACTGACCATATGAATCTGGCTTACCTGCAATTTTGTGGTCACTTATCGTCCTGGGATCAAAAACGTCAAAGCGGATGCTTTGTCAAGTAGCTTTCCTGGGGGGGAGATTCGGAGGATCCCACTTTGATTTTGGCTGATGCTGGAGGTGGAAGTGTTGGGGGCTCAAGGTGAGGCACCTGATTCCTGTCCTTCAGAGAAGTTGTTTGTTCCTTCAAGGAACATCATGATACTGTCCTTGCGGGACACCCTGGGAGTAGATCCACAGTGGATCTTATTTCCCCGACATTCTGGTGGCCATGGGTTTCACCCTCAGTTTGGTACCTTTTCTGGGATACCTGAAGAGGAGAGATTCACTTCTTGTCTTCTATCCGACGGACGATTCAAATTAATTTGAGAAAAATGGGCCAAAGATATAAACGCATGGCTGACAAGAGACGTATGACTGGTCCGGACCTGTGTGTGGGTGATTTGGCATGGTTGTCCACTAAGAACATTAAGTTGAAGATATCCTCTTGAAAGTTGGGCCCAAGATTTCTTGGTCCTTACAAAATCTCTACCATTGTTAATCTGGTTGCGTTTCGTCTGGAACTTCCGTAGGTCTGGAAGATCCATAATGTGTTTCACATATCCTTGTTAAAGAAGTATGTTGAACCTGTTGAACAATCTCCTTTGCCTCCTACTCCGGTTTTGGTAAATGTAAATCTGGAGTTTCAGACCTCCAGAATACTCACCTCACGTGTTCTTCGGGGCTCCCTTCAGTACCTTGTGCATTAGAGGGGATACGGTCCTGAGGAAAGAATGTGGGTTCCGACTATCGATGTGAATGCTGGGCGCCTTGTGAGGGACTTTCACAGGGCACACTTGGATAAAGTTGGTCCTGGGTGCCCGGAGGTCACCCGTAGAGGGGGGGGGGGGGGGGGTGTCATGCCCTGCCCTGTTAGTGATCTGAGAAGATCTGTCAGACTTGCGGCATGTGAGCCTATCTGACAGATTGCTTTGTTGTGGTGTTGGGCAGGGTCCCACCTCCTCACAGGTTCTTCTCATTAGTTTGTTAGTGATGCTATTTATCTCCGCCTCTTACTATAGCCCTTGCGGTTTATAGTTTCTTCTGGAGTTCTCTGCTGGGGCTTGGTGGATCTCCTGCTCTATATCCGTCTTGAGATAAGTCCTCCTTTCTTCCCTTTTGTTATATTTCCTGGCTATGCCTTAGGAAGACACTGGTTTCTTCATCTTGTGCAAGGAACCGGTTGTCTTATCGCCTGCTCCCTAGCTGAGGGTTTGTGTCAGTTGCAGCAGGGCTTAGGTTCCAGTGCATGAACACTTCTACCATTGGGATTTGTTCATGTTGTTAGCAGTCAGGGAAAGGCTTAAGGATTGTCAGGTTGTGACCTTTCCCTGTAGTAGTATTGGTAGTATACATAATAATAGTAGTAGTAGCATTGGTAGTAGAAGTAACATTAGTTGTATTGGTAGTAGAAGTAATACTAGTAGAAGTATTGGTAGTAGAATTAATATTAGTAGTGATATTGGTAGTAGAAGTAATATTAGTAGTGGTAATGGTAGTAGAAGTAATATTAGAAGTAGTATTGGTAGTAGAAGTAAAACAATAGTAGTAGTATTGGTAGTAGCTGTAATAATAGTATTAGTAGTATTGGTAGTGGTACTAGTAGAATAGGTAGCAGTAATAATAGTAATATTAGTAGAATTGGTAGTGGCAATAATAGCAGTATTGTTAGTTTTAGTATTGATAATAGTAGTATTAGTAGTAGTAGTACTGGTAGTAGAAATAGTAATAATAGTAGTAGTACTGGTAGCAGTAGTACTAGTAGTAATATTAATAGTATTGGTAGTAGCAGTACTAATAGAGCCGTTAGCTGACATCTCTCCTGCGGCGGGGCTTTCTCTGCTGACTCTGTGCTTTGCCTCCTCTTCCTCAGCTCCCCACTGGAATCTCTTGGAATTTGGGGTGGGGGCTGGGAGAGTTTGGTGGTGAGGAGGAGGAGGGGAGGTTGAGAGAGGGGAGGGCAGAGGATTCAATGCTGCAGAATTATCCCTTAAAACCCCTTTGTTGAGTTCAGTAGAGGACTCTGCTCTCCAGTGACAATGTATGTGACTCCCATTGTGCTGTCAGTGCTCTGCACTGCTGTCTGCATCTGGGGGGCCTCTGCTGCACCCAAGAATGTCACTGCCACCCTGGTCTTCAGTGTCAGCAACAAGACACAGAGCAAGAGCCCCTCAAGCACTCAAGGAGCCAATGGGACCGTGCAGCCCACAGTCTATGTCAGTGAGGATCTGGAGGAGCCTATACCTAAAGACAGATGGCTGAGGTTGTCTGAGGAGAAACCTGCAGACAAGAAAGGTGAGAACATAGCCCTTGTCCCAAATCAGCATGACCCCCATCATACTGCCTGGCTGCACTAATCTTCTGCTACAAGCTAAAGTCACACATCAAATACTTGAAGAAATAGATGTCAAACAGTATATATGTAACCTCAGGGGAACCTCTCATACTGTATATGTGTAACCATAATTAGGATACCGCAGGTAAACCTCATGTATGGAGCGTGAGGTAGACCTCATACATAAGACGTAAGGTAGACCTCATATATAACCTATGGTAGACCTCATAAATATGCATGTAGACTTTATAGAAGAAAGGTGTCCTCAGGTAGACTTGAGAAAGGATGGGTGTCCGCAGGTAGATGTTACAGAAGAGAGCAGTCTACAGGTAGACCTTATAGAGGAAAGGTGTTTGCAGGTAGACCTTATAGAGGAGAGTTGTCTGCAGGTATAGAGGACAGGTGTCGGCAGGTAGACTTTTTATAAAAGACAGGTGTCCACAGATAGACTTTATAGAGGAGGGGTGTCTGCAGGTAGACTTTATAGAGGAGGGGTGTCCGCAGGTAGACATTACAGAGGAGAGCAGTCTGCTGGTAGACCTTACAGAGAAGAGTTGTCCACAGGTATAATGGAGAGGTGTCTGCATGTAGACTTTATAGAGGACAGGTGTCTGCAGGTAGACTTTATAGAGAACAGGTGTTTACAGGTAGACCTTATAGAGGAGAAGTGTCCGCAGGTAGACTTTATAGAGGAGAAGTGTGATCAGGTAGACTTTATAGAGGTGAGGTGTCTGCAGGTAGACTTTATAGAGGACAGGTGTCTGCAGGTAGACTTTATAGAGAAGTGTCTGCAGGTAGACTTTATAGAGAAGTGTCTGCAGGTAGACTTTATAGAGAAGTGTCTGCAGGTAGACTTTATAGAGAAGTGTCTGCAGGTAGACTTTATAGAGAAGTGTCTGCAGGTAGACTTTATAGAGAAGTGTCTGCAGGTAGACTTTTTAGAGAATTGTCTGCAGGTAGACTTTATAGAGAAGTGTCTGCAGGTAGACTTTATAGAGAAGTGTCTGCAGGTAGACTTTATAGAGGAGAAGTGTCCGCAGGTAGACTTTATAGAGGAGAAGTGTCCGCAGGTAGACTTTATAGAGGAGAAGTGTCCGCAGGTAGACTTTATAGAGGAGAAGTGTCCGCAGGTAGACTTTATAGAGGAGAAGTGTCCGCAGGTAGACTTTATAGAGGAGAAGTGTCCGCAGGTAGACTTTATAGAGGAGAAGTGTCCGCAGGTAGACTTTATAGAGGAGAAGTGTCCGCAGGTAGACTTTATAGAGGAGAAGTGTCCGCAGGTAGACTTTATAGAGGAGAAGTGTCCGCAGGTAGACTTTATAGAGGTAAGGTGTCCGCAGGTAGTCTTTATAGAGGAGAAGTGTCCGCAGGTAGACTTTATAGAGGAGAAGTGTCCACAGGTAGACTTTATAGAGGAGAAGTGTCCGCAGGTAGACTTTATAGAGGAGAAGTGTCCGCAGGTAGACTTTATAGAGGAGAGGTGTCCGCAGGTAGACTTTATAGAGGTGAGGTGTCCGCAGGTAGACTTTATAGAGGACAGGTGTCTGCAGGTAGACTTTATAGAGGAGAGGTGTCTTCAGGTAGACTTTATAGAGAAGAGGTACCTGCAGGTAGACTTTATATAGGACAGGTGTCCACAGGTAGACTTTATAGAGGACAGGTGTCTGCAGGTTGACTTTATAGAGGACAGGTGTCTGCAGGTAGACTTTATAGAGGAGAAGTGTCTGCAGGTAGACTTTATAGAAGACAGGTGTCTTCAGGTAGACTTTATAGAGGGGAGGTGTCTGGAGGTAGACTTTATGGAGGAGACATTTCTGCAGGTAGACTTTATAGAGGGGAGGTGTCTGCATGTAGACTTTATAGAGGGGAGGTGTCTGCAGGTAGATTTTATAGAAGAGAGGTGTCTGCAGGTAAACTTCAACACCGTAACCACAACCTCTATTATCACCACTATCACTTTCACACCACCGTATTACAACCTTCACCACCACCTTCACAACCACTATCACCACCACCATCACCATCTACACAGCCATTAACGCCTCCATTATTACTATCAACACCTTTACCACTACCATTACATCCACTATACCACTACCATTACCACCACTTTTAACATGGTTATTCCACCACTATCACCATTGTCTTCACCAGTAGGATGACAACGATTATTACCACCACCATTTACACAACCATTATTTCATTATAACACCATTGTTGCTTTCAGTTTCACCACCACGTAACTACTATACCAAAACTATCTCCACTGTACCACCACTTTCATCGATCAAAACCACCATAACCGGCACTTTATACACGACCACCATCACCGACAACATTATTTTCACCATCATCACGCCTATTACAAGCACCATGGGCACCACTTTGCCACCTCCATCACTACCACCTTTACTAGTACCACCACATCTCCACTGCCATCACAACCTATATTAGTAAGACATTTTCCAGGGATACATCCAATCAAGACAATTGAGGTGTAATTCTGCACTTCACTAAAACAACACTTCACTGCAGTCTTCCAGCCCATCTCCAAGCATCCTCCATGTACACTGAGAATATTATCCATCTGTCCCAGATATAAGACATGAACTTCTGTCCACATGGACTACGCATATCACCAGCTTTAGTGTAACAGAACTTTTTGATAATTACATTAAAATGTTGTGTCCATCTGATCTTTGGGTTAGGAATGGAGACTTTGACATAACTCGTGGATCCTGTATAGACACTGTAGAGTCTGCAACTGTAGGACAAGGGCTTGGGAACCATCAGAGGGACATGATTTGGGCTGGTGTGTGGCTATATCACAAGGAATGTCTGAATCATTCATCTCTAAGAGTGACCCATGAGAAGGTCCTGGATGGTGCCATTTGTGGTTAAGAATGTGGAATAGATTTTTGGGTTCTCACTCAATGTTGACAAGTTGCATGAAAATGATGGATCATGAGTAGAGTTGAGCGAACACCTGGATGTTCGGGTTCGAGAAGTTCGGCCGAACATCCCGGAAATGTTCGGGTTCGGGATCCGAACCCGATCCGAACTTCGTCCCGAACCCGAACCCCATTGAAGTCAATGGGGACCCGAACTTTTCGGCACTAAAAAGGCTGTAAAACAGCCCAGGAAAGAGCTAGAGGGCTGCAAAAGGCAGCAACATGTAGGTAAATCCCCTGCAAACAAATGTGGATAGGGAAATGAATTAAAATAAAAATTAAATAAATAAAAATTAACCAAAATCAATTGGAGAGAGGTTCCATAGCAGAGAATCTGGCTTCCCGTCACCCACCACTGGAACAGTCCATTCTCAGATATTTAGGCCCCGGCACCCAGGCAGAGGAGAGAGGTCCCGTAACAGAGAATCTGTCTTCATGTCAGCAGAGAATTAGTCTGCATGTCATAGCAGAGAATGAGGCTTCACGTCAGCCACCACTGCAACAGTCCATTGGCATATATTTAGGCCTAGCACACAGGCAGAGGAGAGAGGTCCCGTAACAGACAATCTGGCTTCATGTCAGCAGAGAATTAGTCTGCATGTCATAGCAGAGAATCAGGCTTCATGTCAGCCACCACTGCAACAGTCCATTGGCATATATTTAGGCCCAGCACCCAGGCAGAGGAGGGAGGTCCCGTAACAGAGAATCTGTCTTCATGTCAGCAGAGAATCAGTCTGCATGTCATAGCAGAGAATGAGGCTTCACGTCAGCCACCACTGCAACAGTCCATTGGCATATATTTAGGCCCAGAACCCAGGCAGAGGAGAAAGGTCCCGTAACAGACAATCTGGCTTCATGTCAGCAGAGAATCAGTCTTCATATCATAGCAGAGAATCAGGCTTCACGTCACCCACCACTGTAAGAGTCAATTTTCATAAATTTAGGCCCAGAACCCAGGCAGAGGAGAAAGGTCCCGTAACAGACAATCTGGCTTCATGTCAGCAGAGAATCAGTCTTCATATCATAGCAGAGAATCAGGCTTCACGTCACCCACCACTGTAAGAGTCAATTTTCATAAATTTAGGCCCAGAACCCAGGCAGAGGAGAAAGGTCCCGTAACAGACAATCTGGCTTCATGTCAGCAGAGAATCAGTCTTCATATCATAGCAGAGAATCAGGCTTCACGTCACCCACCACTGTAAGAGTCAATTTTCATAAATTTAGGCCCAGAACCCAGGCAGAGGAGAAAGGTCCCGTAACAGACAATCTGGCTTCATGTCAGCAGAGAATCAGTCTTCATATCATAGCAGAGAATCAGGCTTCACGTCACCCACCACTGTAAGAGTCAATTTTCATAAATTTAGGCCCAGAACCCAGGCAGAGGAGAAAGGTCCCGTAACAGACAATCTGGCTTCATGTCAGCAGAGAATCAGTCTTCATATCATAGCAGAGAATCAGGCTTCACGTCACCCACCACTGTAAGAGTCAATTTTCATAAATTTAGGCCTAGAACCCAGGCAGAGGAGAAAGGTCCCGTAACAGACAATCTGGCTTCATGTCAGCAGAGAATCAGTCTTCATATCATAGCAGAGAATCAGGCTTCACGTCACCCACCACTGTAAGAGTCAATTTTCATAAATTTAGGCCCAGAACCCAGGCAGAGGAGAAAGGTCCCGTAACAGAGAATCTGGCTTCATGTCAGCAGAGAATCAGTCTTCATATCATAGCAGAGAATCAGGCTTCACGTCACCCACCACTGTAAGAGTCAATTTTCATAAATTTAGGCCCAGAACCCAGGTAGAGGAGAAAGGTCCCGTAACAGACAATCTGGCTTCATGACAGCAGAGAATCAGTCTGCATGTCATAGCAGAGAATCAGGCTTCACGTCAGCCACCACTGCAACAGTCCATTGTCATAAATTTAGGCCCAGCACCCAGGCAGAGGAGAGAGGTCCCGTAACAGAGGATCTGGCTTCATGTCAGCAGAGAATCAGTCTGCATGTCATAGCAGAGAATCAGGCTTCACGTCAGCCACCACTGCAACAGTCCATTGTCATAAATTTAGGCCCAGCACCCAGGCAGAGGAGAGAGGTCCCGTAACAGACAATCTGGCTTCATGTCAGCAGAGAATTAGTCTGCATGTCATAGCAGAGAATCAGGCTTCATGTCAGCCACCACTGCAACAGTCCATTGGCATATATTTAGGCCCCGGCACCCAGACAGAGGAGAGGTTCATTCAACTTTGGGTAGCATCGCAATATAATGGTAAAATGAAAATAAAAATAGGATTGAATGAGGAAGTGCCCTGGAGTCCAATAATATATGGTTATGGGGAGGTAGTTAATGTCTAATCTGGACAAGGGACGGACAGGTCCTGTGGGATCCATGCCTGGTTCATTTTTATGAACGTCAGCTTGTCCACATTGGCTGTAGACAGGCGGCTGCGTTTGTCTGTAATGACGCCCCCTGCCGTGCTGAATACACGTTCAGACAAAACGCTGGCTGCCGGGCAGGCCAGCACCTCCAAGGCATAAAAGGCTAGCTCTGGCCACGTGGACAATTTAGAGACCCAGAAGTTGAATGGGGCCGAACCATCAGTCAGTACGTGGAGGGGTGTGCACACGTACTGTTCCACCATGTTAGTGAAATGTTGCCTCCTGCTAACACGTTGCGTATCAGGTGGTGGTGCAGTTAGCTGTGGCGTGTTGACAAAAGTTTTCCACATCTCTGCCATGCTAACCCTGCCCTCAGAGGAGCTGGCCGTGACACAGCTGCCTTGGCGACCTCTTGCTCCTCCTCTGCCTTGGCCTTGGGCTTCCACTTGTTCCCCTGTGACATTTGGGAATGCTCTCAGTAGCGCGTCTACCAACGTGCGCTTGTACTCGCGCATCTTCCTATCACGCTCCAGTGCAGGAAGTAAGGTGGGCACATTGTCTTTGTAGCGTGGATCCAGCAGGGTGGCAACCCAGTAGTCCGCACAGGTTAAAATGTGGGCAACTCTGCTGTCGTTGCGCAGGCACTGCAGCATGTAGTCGCTCATGTGTGCCAGGCTGCCCAGGGGTAAGGACAAGCTGTCCTCTGTGGGAGGCGTATCGTCATCGTCCTGCCTTTCCCCCCAGCCACGCACCAGTGATGGACCCGAGCTGCGTTGGGTGCCACCCCACTGTGACCATGCTTCATCCTCATCCTCCTCCACCTCCTCCTCATCCTCGTCCTCCTCGTCCTCCAGTAGTGGGCCCTGGCTGGCCACATTTGTACCTGGCCTCTGCTGTTGCAAAAAACCTCCCTCTGAGTCACTTCGAAGAGACTGGCCTGAAAGTGCTAAAAATGACCCCTCTTCCTCATCCTCCTCCTCCTCCTCCTGGGCCACCTCCTGTTCCATCATCGCCCTAAGTGTTTTCTCAAGGAGACATAGAAGTGGTATTGTAACGCTGATAACGGTGTCATCGCCACTGGCCATGTTGGTGGAGTACTCGAAACAGCGCAACAGGGCACACAGGTCTCGCATGGAGGCCCAGTCATTGGTGGTGAAGTGGTGCTGTTCTGTAGTGCGACTGACCCGTGCGTGCTGCAGCTGAAACTCCACTATGGCCTGCTGCTGCTCGCACAGTCTGTCCAGCATGTGCAAGGTGGAGTTCCACCTGGTGGGCACGTCGCATATGAGGCGGTGAGCGGGAAGGCCGAAGTTACGCTGTAGCGCAGACAGGCGAGCAGCGGCAGGATGTGAACGCCGGAAGCGCGAACAGACGGCCCGCACTTTATGCAGCAGCTCTGACATGTCGGGGTAGTTGTGAATGAACTTCTGCACCACCAAATTCAGCACATGCGCCAAGCAAGGGATGTGCGTCAAATTGGCTAGTCCCAGAGCTGCAACGAGATTTCGCCCATTATCACACACCACCAGGCCGGGCTTGAGGCTCACCGGCAGCAACCACTCGTCGGTCTGTTGTTCAATACCCCGCCACAACTCCTGTGCGGTGTGGGGCCTGTCCCCCAAACATATGAGTTTCAGAATGGCCTGCTGACGTTTACCCCGGGCTGTGCTGAAGTTGGTGGTGAAGGTGTGTGGCTGACTGGATGAGCAGGTGGAAGAAGAGGAGGAGGAAGCCGAGAAGGAGGAGGTGGCAACAGGAGGCAAAGAATGTTGCCCTGCGATCCTTGGCGGCGGCAGGACGTGCGCCAAACAGCTCTCCGCCTGGGGCCCAGCTGCCACTACATTTACCCAGTGTGCAGTTAGGGAGATATAGCGTCCCTGGCCGTGCTTACTGGTCCACGTATCTGTGGTTAGGTGGACCTTGCTACAGATGGCGTTGCGCAGTGCACACTTGATTTTATGGGATACTTGGTTGTGCAGGGAAGGCACGGCTCTCTTGGAGAAGTAGTGCCGGCTGGGAACAACATACTGTGGGACAGCAAGCGACATGAGCTGTTTGAAGCTGTCTGTGTCCACCAGCCTAAATGACAGCATTTCATAGGCCAGTAGTTTAGAAATGCTGGCATTCAGGGCCAGGGATCGAGGGTGGCTAGGTGGGAATTTACGCTTTCTATCAAATGTTTGTGAGATGGAGAGCTGAACGCTGGCGTGTGACATGGTTGAGACGCTTGGTGACGGAGGTGGTGGTGGTGGTGTTGGTGGTACATCCCCTGTTTGCTGGGCGGCAGGTGCCAACGTTCCTCCAGAGGCGGAGGAAGAGGCCGAGGCGGCAGCAGCAGAATAGGCCGAGGCGGCAGCAGCAGAAGAGGTAGCAGGGGGAGCCTGAGTGACTT
This sequence comes from Bufo gargarizans, assembly GCF_014858855.1. Taxonomy (NCBI): domain Eukaryota; kingdom Metazoa; phylum Chordata; class Amphibia; order Anura; family Bufonidae; genus Bufo; species Bufo gargarizans. The sequence continues at coordinate 91,126 of NW_025334097.1, forward strand.
CCTTGGTTTTAAGGTGTTTACTCCACTGCAGTTCATGCTTTGCATGCAGGTGCCTGGTCATGCAGGTTGTGCTCAGGTTCAGAACGTTAATGCCTCGCTTCAGGCTCTGATGGCACAGCGTGCAAACCACTCGGGTCTTGTCGTCAGCACATTGTTTGAAGAAGTGCCATGCCAGGGAACTCCTTGAAGCTGCCTTTGGGGTGCTCGGTCCCAGATGGCGGCGGTCAGTAGCAGGCGGAGTCTCTTGGCGGCGGGTGTTCTGCTTTTGCCCACTGCTCCCTCTTTTGCTACGCTGTTGGCTCGGTCTCACCACTGCCTCTTCCTCCGAACTGTGAAAGTCAGTGGCACGACCTTCATTCCATGTGGGGTCTAGGACCTCATCGTCCCCTGCATCGTCTTCCACCCAGTCTTGATCCCTGACCTCCTGTTCAGTCTGCACACTGCAGAAAGACGCAGCAGTTGGCACCTGTGTTTCGTCATCATCAGAGACATGCTGAGGTGGTATTCCCATGTCCTCATCATCAGGAAACATAAGTGGTTGTGCGTCAGTGCATTCTATGTCTTTCACCGCTGGGGAAGGGCTAGGTGGATGCCCTTGGGAAACCCTGCCAGCGGAGTCTTCAAACAGCATAAGAGACTGCTGCATAACTTGAGGCTGAGACAGTTTCCCTGGTATGCATGGGGGTGATGTGACAGACTGATGGGGTTGGTTTTCAGGCGCCATCTGTGCGCTTTCTGCAGAAGACTGGGTGGGAGATAATGTGAACGTGCTGGATCCACTGTCGGCCACCCAATTGACTAATGCCTGTACCTGCTCAGGCCTTACCATCCTTAGAACGGCATTGGGCCCCACCATATATCGCTGTAAATTCTGGCGGCTACTGGGACCTGAGGTAGTTGGTACACTAGGACGTGTGGATGTGGCAGAACGGCCACGTCCTCTCCCAGCACCAGAGGGTCCACTAACACCACCACGACCATGTCCACGTCCGCGTCCCTTACTAGATGTTTTTCTCATTGTTATGGTTCACCACAACAACAAATATATTATTTGGCCCAATGTATTGTATTCAAATTCAGCGGGATATAAATTTGAGGCCTAGTATTTAGGCGCTGGGTGACCGGTATGGATTTAGTGACAGAATTAGACTTGGAAATGCACAGAAGCGTGTGTGTGAAGTTATTCTGAATGACCCAATGTGCACCTTCAATATTATATACCCTTTTAGGGATAGATTTCAAATAGCTCTGATATAGCAGAAACGACTAAATTATGAAATTGCTAAATTGGGAATTGTACTTCAACCCAGAACAAAAAATGTGCTTTGACGGACACTAAATATCTTGCCCAGCAACAACAGTACAGCGGTGGGTAACGAGAGATTTAGAGGGATTTAAATTTGAGGCCTAGTATTTAGGCGCTGGGTCACCGGTATGGATTTAGTGACAGAATTAGACTTGGAAATGCACAGAAGCGTGTGTGTGAAGTTATTCTGAATGACCCTATGTGCACCTTCAATATTATATACCCTTTTAGGGATAGATTTCAAATAGCTCTGATATAGCAGGAACCACTAAATTATGAAATTGCTAAATTGGGAATTGTACTTCAACCCAGAACAAAAAATGTGCTTTGACGGACACTAAATAACTTTCCCAGCTACAACAGGACAGCGGTAACGAGAGATTTAGAGGGATTTAAATTTGAGGCCTAGTATTTAGGCGCTGGGTGACAGGTATGGGTTTAGTGACAGAATTAGACTTGGAAATACACAGTAGCGGGTGTGTGTGAAGTTATTCTGAATGACCCAATGTGCACCTTCAATATTATATACCCTTTTAGGGATAGATTTCAAATAGCTCTGATATAGCAGGAACCACTAAATTATGAAATTGCTAAATTGGGAATTGTATTTCAACCCAGAACAAGAAATGTGCTTGAACGGACACTAAATAACTCGCCCAGCTACAGCACTAGGGACAGATTTAGCTGGATATAAATTTGAGGCCTAGTATTTAGGCGCTGGGTGACCGGTATGGATTTAGTGACAGAATTAGACTGGGATATGGCCAAAAAATAAACAGACTATTGCTGGTTAAATGCACTTGGTGTGACAGCTTCACCCTGATGTAGGCTTTAGCCAAAAAACAACCACACCATTGAGGGTTAAATGCACTTGGTGACAGGCGCAGCTTGCCCCTGATTTTGTATATGGCCAAAAAATGAACAGACTATTGCTGGTTAAATGCACTTGGTGTGACAGCTTCACCCTGATGTAGGCTTTAGCCAAAAAACAACCACACCATTGAGGGTTAAATGCACTTGGTGACAGGCGCAGCTTGCCCCTGATTTTGTATATGGCCAAAAAATGAACAGACTATTGCTGGATAAATGCACTTGGTGTGACAGCTTCACCCTGATGTAGGCTTTAGCCAAAAAACAACCACACCATTGAGGGTTAAATGCACTTGGTCGCAGCTTGTGCTGGCGCACCACAAGACACAAAATGGCCGCCGATCACCCCAGAAAAATGAGACTGACAAACGGTCTGTGCAGCCTAAAAACAGTGAGCAATTGAGGATCAGCAGCTCAATGATCCACAGCTGCAGATCGATCAGTTAATCAAGGCCTTTGGAGGAGTTAATCTGCCTAATCTCGCCCTACTGTCGCAGCCGCAACCTCTCCCTACGCTAATCAGAGCAGAGTGACGGGCGGCGCTATGTGACTCCAGCTTAAATAGAGGCTGGGTCACATGGTGCTCTGGCCAATCACAGCCATGCCAATAGTAGGCATGGCTGTGATGGCCTCTTGGGGCAAGTAGTATGACGCTTGTTGATTGGCTGCTTTGCAGCCTTTCAAAAAGCGCCAAGAAAGCGTCACAAAAGCGCGAAGAAAGCGACGAACACCGAACCCGAACCCGGACTTTTACGAAAATGTCCGGGTTCGGGTCCGTGTCACGGACACCCCAAAATTCGGTACGAACCCGAACTATACAGTTCGAGTTCGCTCATCCCTAATCATGAGGTTGTTTTCTGAATAAGATCAGAGCAGATGGCACCTTTTTCCTAAGCTTTTTGGGAGCCTTTACTAGGACATTCAAGGGTCATAGGTCTGACAATGTGGAGGATAAGGACTTCAAACGTCATGCAGATGTATAGATGTCACTATGGCAGGCCAGCAGTTTGCATGTTTCTTCACATGATGATGTCACCTCCTTGCATGCTTTTTTGCTCAGTGGATAATCTATCATCTCCACAGTACTGTGCAGATGTCCACGGCCTGCGGAAGTGCAATATATATTACATACGCACTGTGTGAGCCCTGCTCATGGTTTGCATGTTACTGGTTGCCCACTCATCACGCTCAGCTAAGGCTGGCTCAAAGTGCCCACCGCTGCATGGGTCATCCACCTGGTGCCTGTCCACCACTGCATGTGGTCTATGTGAGGGTGTGTGGATGTATGTATCTGGGTCCATCATCATCTTCCAATGAAAACCTTCATCCTGTGCCTCATGATCCCCCACAACGTATTTATCAATGCCATTTACATGGTCATGAAGGTCAAAATCATCGTTCATAATCATCCCTGATTTTTCACAAGCAAGTTATTAATGTTACTAGGTTCTTAAAAAGTTCAAATAAATAAGCCATAATAGGCCCCAATATCAAAATGTTGCAGCTACAAATGCCTCCATTACATGCCCCCAGGAATGGATGCTATAGGTGCCACAGATGTACCCACCTAATAGTTCACGTGTACCATAGGCACCAATTTGCAAGGGTGCATACGAGATATGTGATATATGATCTCTCTGTAGTGGTCATGCTCCAGTCATGGTCATTTCCCAGTCATGGTCATGCTCCATTCATGGTCAGGCGCCAGGTTAAAGGATCCTTGGTTTGTTAAAGCATCTGGCTCTGTTACAGCATCTGTGTGCGGTGGGACTGTAGACAGATAGGGGTGACACAGATGGGTGCAGCCAGGAGACCCAGGATCCTCCTCACTACAGTCACTGCAGCTACTCCATGTTTATACAGACCCAGAGTTGGCCTCATCATCCTGCAGAGAACACAGGAGCCCGGCAGGAACAGGGAGGTAGAGGCAGAACTCCCACTTAAAGAGCCATGTTTACATCAAGAGGCCATAACAAGGGGCTTCGTCTTGGGAAAAACCCTATTTACATACCTAAAAAAGGCCCATCCAAAGTAAATGCTACCTGAGCTTTAGAGAGATGTTCCCAGATTCAGAGTATCAGCTGTATGCAATATAAACCTATATAATCTCTGGGGCGAGGCACATAGGCTTCCCTTGGTGTGTGCAGAACATGAACTGCTTGGTGGACAGAACGCATGTCACATGGAAGGCATGTAGTACAAGATACATGTACTGTACAAGAGGATGCATGTTGGACAATGCATGTCAGATGCATGCAGGACGCGATATATGTTGGAACTGGATGTATGTAGGATTGGATGCATGTGAGATAGCATGCATGTAGGATGGGATGTATGTCAGGACTGGATGTATGTTAGATTGGATACGTGTTGGACTTGATGCGTGTAGGACAGTATGTATGTTGGATGGGATGTGGGTTACATGCTATGGATCTATAACCAGGCACCAGACAAATCACCCCATGTCCTGTTTTGCATTTTATAGAAAAGGTGGCGAAAAAAAAGGTTAAAATAGTCAAAACGGTGAAAGTCGTGACGAAGGTGAAAGAGGAAAAGACCAGTCCAGGAGCAGGAGGAACCGAAGAGGAACGTATGTACTGAATGCATGATCCATCCCTGTATGAGAGCAGTCTGACACGTGAGTGTAGATGAGAACTGCACTAATGACTACTGCGCCCTATAAGTCAAGCAAATGCTAATTAAAATTATGAAGTGGTGATAGAAGTTATTATAAATGGAAACCTGCCTCAGAAATGCCAAGGCCTGAGCAGGCTTCACCAGCAGGGTCTCCAACACAATTAATGGAAAGTCTACATTTTATGACGTAACATATAGTGGAGCATCTTATATGAAGAGTAAGGCACCAAACTAGTGACCAGGTGGACCAGGAAAGGGCAGTTATTGATAGGTTTTCAAAAAGTGGACAATTCCTTAAATTTTTTGTAGAAACATGTAAGAAGCCAATCACATGTTTGTCTACATCAGTGACAGCTGTAGGCAGTGACAGTTATAGGCAGTGCTTTATCTTCCTGGTCATGTCCCACATAGACATTGTTGTAGGTTCTTCCTCCATCACTTGAGTCTTTGTCCTTTTTTTTTTTTGAATCATAAGGTTTTTTTGGAACATTCTTGAGGGCTTCTTCGGGTATTAGCCAGGAACGATAGCCAAGAATCACAATATTCAGTGTTTCATCCTACTCTAGTGAGGAAAGGTTTTATATCCTAACCTAGGGTCCCATATGTTAGTTCTATAAGGGAGTTAAGAGGAAAACATATTGACTCTGATGTCCAAAGCTTTTGATATCATAGATGCTGCAAAGGGTGCTGGACCTTAAAGAACCTGGGACATGCTTGTCTTGAAATGAAAGTTCTTTATTAACTTCATATCTTGGAAACAATTTGACAATGAGCTTTGCTGAGGCTTAGAGACCTCGACCTCCATGGAAGGTCCCACCAGAGTTTAATTGCACCTAGACCCACATCTATCACTTCCCAGTGTTCTGCAAGAGGCCACCCTCTACCAGTGCACAATATCCACAGCAATAATTGTGATGTACTGTGTGCCTAGAACATGCAATAAGGAACTAGAGGTAGCTACCCACTACTTGATTACCGGTTCAGCCTGAATGGTACTAATTAATAGTACACAATGGCTGAGAAATCATAGCTCTAATTAGTCCAGTTCTTGCAATATAACTTGTGAGTGGGTTATGGGACCTCTCAATGTCTCCTTAGATAACACTTACTGTCTCTCTTTAAATCTAGCACAGGAAGATCAGTTTCATATGAAGCACTGGGTTTCTGTCCTAAGATTAACTCCCCTCCTTTTGACTTGTTCCTGGGTTGCACCCTTAGACCCACTTCAGCACCTCTCTCTCTTTTCCACAACCTTCAGATAGCTTCTCAGTGCTTAGTGAGGCCCAGACCTTGCCTTGGTGGAGCCGGCACCCTGAGACTTACAATTCGTTGTCTTAGCCATGCAGACTCCCCACAAGCCCTTCATGTGGACTCACACACACTAACTCACTTTCTGCTTGCAGCCTCTTTTAATAATCTATGGTTCAACAGTGATATCTAGTGACAGCAAATAACAACACTGCAATCATACATTCAAATGCAAACAGATAATGTATAGCGCAATACAACACAGTATATTTACCATATATACACTCATTATGTTGGGGGGGATAAATGCAGGTAAACTGTGGTTCCACCACTTTATAGTACCTGCACATGCACTCCATCTCAACAGGTTTGTAGGTGCACCAAAATTCCAGTAGTCAGGCATACTCACCTGTAGAGATGGCCTTGCGGTTCGCCCGGTGGACACACCTCCACCCTATAAAAGAACCTGATCTGGCTGCCATTTTACATTCAGTGTTTTGCCAGTGTAGGGAGAGGTTGTTGTGTGGAGCAGGGACAGGCTGTTAGGGACACCAAACGCTAGCTAATAGGGCCACAAAAGTCCTTTAAAGGACTGGTATAGGTGTGCTATCGATAGGTGTGATACACAGAGGGGTGCGATATACCTATAATATACTTTCTAACATAGAAAGTTTATTATAGTGCATTTGTATTGTGCAGCAGTTGTGTGCGGTTCTGCTGCGATACCGCAGCTATACAGAGGGAAAAACGCTATTGGAACAACTAATTTAAATGGGTGTGATATACCTTTTCCCCCACCAAAAAAATGATTGAGGGGTGTGATATACCTTCTTCCACAAAATACTGATAAAGGGGTTCGATATACCTGTTTCCACCAAATATTGATTGAGGGGTGTAATATACCTGTTTCCGCAAAATATTGATTGAGGGCTGCAAAATACCTGCTTCCACAAAGTACTGATTAAGGGGTTTGATATACCTGCTTCCACAAAATATTAATTGAGGCTTGTGATATGCCTGCTTCCACAAAATACTAATTAAGGGGTTCAATATACCTGTTTCCACCAGATATTGATTGAGGGGTGCGATATACCTGCTTCCGCAAAATACTGATTAAGGGGTTCGATATACCTGTTTCCACCAAATATTGATTGAGGCCTGCGATATACCTGCTTCCACAAATATTGCTCTTCTCTAGGGACTTAGGCACAGGGTAATTTTGAATATGACAGACAGAGGAAGAGTCAGGCCATTCCGCAGGGGTGGTAGGGGTCGGGCAGGTGCACCAGGCTGGAGCCTAAATGGGAAGTTGGAGAAGGCACGTGCGATTACTTCAAAGGGCTCACCAGAGTTGGTTGAGAGTGCTCACTCAGCCTTCCACTTCTGCACCCCCCCTCATCCTCTGTATCTGCACCCTCCTCACTCTCTGCTGTGTGAACCCCCAAATACACCACCACCATAGCCCCTCCACTTGAGTCAGAAGAATTATTTTCCCATCCATTCCCAAACCTTACTGGTGCGCAGCCATTCTTGACATCGGATGAGGAATAGGAGGTAGCAACTGTTGCCACCTGGAAGTCTGATGACAGTACCCAGATCAGCCCAATGAGGGTGCTCCCCGCTGTTGCTGTCTACTCCAATATCTCAAATGTCAGTGGTGGTGAAGGTGACGATGATGACGTGTCGATGGACGTCACGTGGGTGCCCACAAGAGAGGAACAGGAGGGGAGTTCAGAGGGAGAGACGGTGCAGCAGAGAGGGAGGAGAAGCAGGCAGAGCTCGCAGGGCACAGTAGGCAAAGAGCAGACTGTATAAATGTATCTGAAGTGAGCCATCTACCATGCACAGTCACTTCAGTCGCTTCCAGAATGTGAGCACATGGCTCCGCAGACCAGGAAAATCTCTGGCCATTTTAGAAGATCTTAAATGGCCATGGCTCGCCTTGCTGACGTTCAATGGTGACACCATTTGATCGTCAGACATCTGATTTGTGACAGCTTGACGTGCTGTCACAACGTGCCATTAACAACTACCTGTACGAACTCTGCAGCAGGACAGGTTCTGGGGAGCTTGGTGTCTTTTAACAGCGCCAATGGTGGCTCATGAGCGACGCATGCAGACTTCTGCGCCAATTTGATGACATCACCAAACTGGTCAGTCATAGCCAGGGCGCCATCAGTGACATCGTACCTTGTGCCTTCTTTCTGGAGCGTGCATTGCGTTGTGTCATTGATCAAGCAGTCGAGGAGCAGGAAGATGAGGAAGTCGCAATGCTGAATGAATTCCCAGGGGGGGCTACTCCATCTGAGAAAAGTCAGCAGGAGTCTGAAGAGGAGTCAGAGGAGGATGGTGGCTGGGGGTGAGGAGGAGCAAGAAGAGCAGGTTTGAGGGGGACTTTAAACTTTTCGGGGATACCTGGTGTTGTCCGTGGTTGGGGGGAGGAGACCGAGGACGACATGCTCCTGGGAGATGAGCAGGAGTCAGGGCGCTCCACCACTTTTAATTTAGTGCAAATAGGGGCCTTCATGCTCCAGTGTTTGAAGAGGGACCCCGGTATAAAAAGCATAAAGGGCAAGGACCAGTACTTGGTGGCAACGTACTTAGACCCCCGGTACAAACACAAAATGGCAGACATGTTACCAGCATCACAGAGGGCTGGCAGAATGCAGCATTTCCAGGCCTTGCAGTAAGAGATGCTGCATTGTGCTGTTGCGGGTCCTGGCAAAGGAATTTCCACCCACAGCGAAACAGTTGGGGGTACTAATCCTACCGCGCCTGCAAGAAGAGGAAGATTTAAAGATGTGTTGGTCACTTCGGATATGAGAGCATTCTTGCAGCCAACCTATCGACAGCCGCCCTCCGGATCCAGCCTCAGGGAACGCCTGGACTGACAGGTTTTTGACTACATTGGGTTAACGGCCGATGTGGACACTCTGAGAAGCGAGGAACCCCTGGACTACTGGATGTGCAGACTTGACCTGTGGCCAGAGCTGGCACAATTTGCCATGGAATTCTTGGCTTGCCCCTCATCGAGTGTCCTGTCCGAAAGCACGTTCAGCGCAGCAGGGGGGGTCGTGACCGATAAGCGCACTCGCCTAGCTCACGACAGTGTGGACTACCTCACATTTCTAAAAATGAATGAGGCATGGATCTTTGAGGAATTCAACACCTGTGACGACCACGTGTAATTAAATTTCCTCATGCCAGCCCACACATATCCGCCACCACCCAGAACAAAGAATGGTCCTTGTATATACAGCGGCATAAAAGGCCTTTTCTGTCAGGTGAATGCCTCATTTTTGGGGCCTGTACTGGCCGACAGTAAAATTTGTATTCAGTGACCGCGTAATGTACCTCCAGCCACATCATCACAAGTTCTTTTCTGTACGGTGAATGTCTAATTTTTGGGGCCTGTACTCCTGTGGCCTAAAAAATTTTTTTTCTAGGCTCCAGCAGGGCACTTTTTGAGAGTTTCCCTTTAAGATGCATAACAATGATCCCCCTCTGGTATGTCACTGTCCATGTTGTGGGACTATTTGTGTACTTCTAGTAAGTATTTGGTGGCTGCAAGGTTTTTCAGGTTCGACTGCCATTAAAGTCAAAGGGGCCTGTCGTGAACGTGTGGTTCGTGAACATTTGATTGTGAACTCGCGTTCGCGAACCGTCCCGGATGATGTTCGTCCATCACTATTCACCTGCTATTGTGGAGAAAAAGGACATCCAGATATAGGACATTTAATATGCTTGTATATTAAAACTAGTGTTGGGCGCTAATATTCAAATCGCGAATTTTAAACGCGAATATCGCCACTGAAAATTTAGAATATAGCGCTATATATTCGTATTCTCCAATATTCTAGATTTTTTTCATCAGTAACCTCCCTTCTTGCTTGTGGGCCAATGAGAAGGCTGCAATGTCTTTGTCAGAGCTTAGCAACATCCCTAACAACCAATAGGAAAGCTGCCGACCCCTTACTATATAAGAACCTCCCCAGCAGCCAGTGTGTGCAGTACATTGCAGATCTAAGAGAGAGAGCGGTGACATTGCTGAGCTCTGTGCTTTCATCTGGATCCGTATATCTTATCCAATTACATTAGTTAGTTAGCTCATATATATAATACAGATAGTCCATGTAGGTTATATCCTGATATAGTGGAGCTGATAGGTTCCAGTGCAGGGAGTTAGGTAGTGTGATAGGGATTACTGTCCATACATACATGCTCTATACATAGTGCTGTGATGTCACAAGTTCACAACAATACTTAGTGCACCAATCAGTAATATGTAGTCAGACCTGCTAAAATGGGAAGTTGCACGTATTGCGCCAAAATATGCGCATCATTAATTGCCGATTTTCGCAATCAAGAAAATAATGGCGAATTTGCGAATTTATGACGAATATTCGCAAAATATTGCGAATTCGAATATTGCACCTGCCGCTCATCACTAATTAAGACCTCTAATAGTTCAGCATTTACATTTCTGAGGCCATTGTAGATCTCCAGTTATGGTTTTAGCAATGGTGACTCTCAGAACAAGTTTCTAATCTAAAACATCTGGGGAATGTGGGCGGCATGGACTTTTATGTGGAGATGAGATACAAGGGCTCATTGATTAGGATGATGGTAGACAGGACGTGTGAATTATGAAACAACTGGGATGAAAGGCTTGGGGACACACACTGGATGCACATGTCCAGATGAGTCACTGCACATAGGATGAGGCTGTGGACATCCTGCCGATCTGCTGACCATTAACATCTCAAGTCTATAATGATGTTCACATGGAAGAGGCCAGATGACCGAGCAGACAACACAATCAGAACCAGTATGTAGCTGAAAGCTATGTGACTTCACATGACCTAGCGATGCACCACCTATGATCTATGGACCTCATGTATACAGCTATCTCAGAGATTGGTCATCACCCACTGATAGTCATGGGATAATAGAAAACATGTGATGCACAGTCTTCATGTTCAGAGCTGTGGCTTGATGATGGATGTTCTTCTGATTCTCATGCTATGGTCTGTAGCTTTATGATGGAGGTTGTTCAGATTCTTATGTTATGAGCTTTGGTTTGATGACAGAGGTAATTCAGGTCGTCATCTTATGGCACAATGATGGGGGTCATTCAGATCGTTATGTTCTACACTGTGGCTCGTTGATGGAAGTCATCATGTTATTGGCTGTAGCTTAATGAAAGAGGTTGTACAGGTCTTCATGTTCTGGTCTGTGGCTCGACGATGGAGTTCATTCTTGCCCTTTATGTTTTGGGCTGTCATTTGACAATGGAGGTCCTTCAGGTCCTCATGCTATGGGCTGTGGCTTCATGATGAAGGTCATCCAGGTTCTTATGAGCTTTGGCTTGAAGATAGAGGTTGTTCAGGGCTCTGTGTTCTCGGCTGTGGCCCATTGATAGAGGTTGTTCGGTTCCTCATGTAATGAGCTGTGGCTTGATGATGGAATTTGTTCAGGTCATTAAGGTCCTTGTCATATGGGCTGTGTCTGTATGATTGAGGTTGTTTAGGTCTTCATTTTATGGACTGTGGCATGCTGTAGTGCATGGACTTGCACCAGACATGTTGGCAACTGTTGCCCCACTTCTGCCCCTTCCATCCATAGAACATCTCTCCGCATGGCTCGGGGTTCTCCAGATGTGATTTGAGCTCTCCTCCTCCCATCACTGCCATCATCGTGGACTCCAGCTGGCCATATCAGTGTCAGATACAAATGGCCATTTCTGAGAGACAACAGGGGCGGATACTTGAGGTTGTAGAACTTTCCCCTTTCATACGATCTGTTATGAGATCACTTTATGTGTATGACATGGCATTGTCCACTAAGAACGTTCAATGTGACCATTAGACAAACATGGCAGCACTTTTCTGCAATTCAACATTTTACAACCTCACTTTCTTCTCCAGGTTCATGGTTGTTTATTGTTATCAGCCATCTGTGCCGAGCGCGGTCCTGGGGAGGGGGGGCATTTACTTTTGAGGCACTTTCAGTCCGCAGAGTAAATATTGTTCTTTCCTAATGATTTTTGCAGCAGCTTCTTACAAGACCTCTCACTATTCTGTCCACTGCAGCCGCTGGCTGGAGACTTCTTGGGAATTAACCCTTGCTGCTGTATACCCACCACCGTAGACGGTATATACAGAGAGCTTCTTAAAGTGAACCTGTGCTCTCCGTACTCACAGTATCTGGGTACCTATTACATGATGGCACGTTGTTGTAGTGCGGCCGTATGCGCACCGTCATAGAGCTGCGCCATGCTTTATTCTGTTTTTAAAGTTTAATTTTTTATTAGAAAAAATTGTTCTCAAAGATAATTCAATTTTTCTGATTTTATATTTTACTTTAAAAAATTCCCAATAAAATAAAAGATAACTGATACATATTGGTTGTTTTATGTACAGGGTTTTGATCAGGGACTATGGGTGCAGCTAGCGCCATGTGTGTGTATAATGAATTTCCTGTGGGTCATAGGGCCTGGGGTGGGGCATGGGGTCATAGGGCATAGACAGTGGCATTGGGTCATAAGGTGTTAGTAGAGGTTGTAGATAGTGGCATCGAGTGATTGGCATAGATAGTGATATATGGTGCACATGGTGGCATAGGGTATAGAGAGTGGTATAGGGCTATAGAGTGTAGATTGTGGCATCACGTCATTGGATATAGATAGTGGCAGAGGGTGTAGATAGGGACCTAGAGTTATAGGGGGTAGATGGGAGCATAGGAACATTGGGCATAGAGAGTGGCACAGGATCATAGGGTGTAGGTAAGAGCATAGGGTCATAGGGCATAGACAGTGGCACAGGGTGTACATAGTGGCATTGAGTTATAGGGTGAAGATAGAATCAGAGGGTCATAGGGTGTTAGTAATATAGGATTATAGGGCATAGACAGTGGCACAGAATAGTATGGCATACATAGTAGTACAGGGTGTAGATAGAAGTGTAGGGTCATAGGATGTAGATAGTGGCATAAGGTTATAGGGTTTCGATGGTGGCATATGGTCAAGGGGTGTTGTTATTAATATAGGATTATAGGGCAAGACATTGGCACAGCATAGTAGGGCATACTGTACATAGTAGCCTAGGGTCACTAGGGTATAAATAGTGACTTAAAGTTATAGAGTGTAGATAGTGGCATAAGGTTATAGTGCGTATATAGGGGTCTATAGCTACAGGCACAGGGAATAGATAGTGGCACGGGGTCATAGGGCATAGAAAGAGGCATAGGGAATAGGCAGTGTCATAGGGAATAGATAGTGGCATCGAGTCACAGGGAATAGAGAGTGGCACAGGGTCATAGGGAATAGTGGCATAGGGAATAGATAGTGGAATGGAGTCACAGGGAATAGATAGTGGCTCAGGGTCATAGGGTATAGATAAAGGCATAGGGAATAGATAGTGGCATTGAGTCACAGGGAACAGACAGTGGCATTGAGTCACAGGGAGTAGATAGTGGCATAGGGAATAGATAGTGGCATAGGGAATAGACAGTGGCTCAGGGTCATGGGCTGTAGAGAGTGGCACATGATCTCATAGGACCAGGATGGGACACCCCCTATAATAAATCAGTGATGGTGGATAGGTCCCCTCTAGCTCAGTACCCACCCAGTGCTGATTGCGCAGTTTCTGGAGCAGGCTGGCTCTGGCGGGTCGCTATCAGTACCAGAGGCAGGGACGGACTGGCCATAGATTCTACAGTGAAATTGCCCTCCTCATGGCCGCCAGCCAGGTAAGTAATGAACTGTTGCTTCCAAAGTTAATTAACGCTGGGGGCGTCAAGTTATTATGTACCTGGCTGGGGACCACAGGTGCCTCCTGATTCCAGAATTCAACTGTATGAGCCTCCTGAAGCAACTGGAGTAGGAGGACAGAACGTGGCAGCTGACACTGGCCAACACAGAGGGGCAGCTTCTCAGGAGGTATTTTGTGCTGCTGGAGCATTATTTTGTTTCTGATGCTGTTGGGGCAGTTTATTGTGTTGCACTGAGGCATTTGGCTCTGCTGGGGCGGTATTATGTTCTGCAATATGGTATTGCTGGCCCCACCTATTTGTTTTGGCCCTGCCTTCTGTCAATTTGGGTCTACAACATTTTTTTTTCTGGGCCACTTTAATTTCCTAATCCGCCCTTGACCAGAGGACAGATCTGTATTCATAGGACATTGTTCACGAAATGTGGCAAAGTCAGCAAATCCGTCAATGAGGAGCAGATGTGGCGGAGGGCGGGCGGCTCCTGTGTTATCCAGACATCAGGAAGCCTTTGTTTATATATCAATGAGTCCTAGGCAGGAAAACGGATCTTATGTCCTCCTGAGATCTCCTCACCCCACTCCAGATGTTATTAGACTGTAGGGTAGGAGATGATACCAGCCCCTCAGCGTAGCTTACATGTAAATACAGACATAGATGGAGAGTGTTTGGAGAATCAGGGGCAGATTTTAGAAATGTTTGAGAAGGACATGGCGGCTGGAGCCCTGGGGTTTCCAATTACACCTGATATTTCCCTTTAATTGCTATATGAGCGGCTCTGGAGCTTCTCCGTCCCTCCTGTCTCTGGAAATCATCACCAGATGTTTTGCTCTCAGATTTGGCCACAAGTGATAGGAGATAAGAAGACGTTAGTTATAACGGTATTATCATAGAAGAATGACTCACCGTCCCGGGGGAACACATTGAAAATTCTGGAAAACTTTGGTTCAGAAAGATTTCACAAATACTGTAGAAGAATGCAAAACAACAAGGTCGCATGTGGGATATGGCTCCTCAAATTATTTCACAGTATTTATATGGTACCAACATATTCTGCGGTGTATGAGCAGAACATACAAATTCCCCCGGCTCAGACTAGAGCCCACAAACCCAGCCAGGCCAATACTCAAGTTCTCCTGTCTCAGTTCTCTTAAAGGTTTCCTTTCCAATACTGTTTGTGAATCGGGTTCTAGTCCCCGCTGTACTGAAATCCAGTTTCTAATTTCTTAGTCTCTGGTATCCAGCAGTTTGGTTGCCCACTCCCTGGTGTCCAGTAGTTTAGTTGATAAGGTCCTAGTGATTGGTGGCTTCATTTCTCAGTCTCTGGTGTCCAAGGGTTTAGTTGATCAAATCCAGGTAAACAGTGGTTTAATTCGTCAGTCTCTGGTGATCAATAGTTTAGTTCCTGGCATCCAGTGGTTTAGTTTCTAGGAATCTGGAGTCCAGTGGTTAAATTTCTCCATCCCTGGTAATCAGTGATTTACTTGATCAATTCCTGGTGATAAGTGGTTTAAACCCTTCCTTTCCTGTTGTCCAGTGGTTTAATTCCTCAGATCCTGGTCTCTGGTAGTTTAATTCCTCAGTTCCTTGTGATCAGTGGTTTACTTGATCAATTCCTGGTGATAAGTGGTTTAAACCCTTCCTTTCCTGTTGTCCAGTGGTTTAATTCCTCAGGTCCTGGTCTCTGGTAGTTTAATTCCTCAGTTCCTTGTGATCAGTGGTTTACTTGATCAATTCCTGGTGATCACAGGTTTAGTCTCCAGTCGCTGGTGATCAGTGGTTTAGTTCCTCAGTTCTCGATGATGAATTGTCCAGTTTCTCCTTCCTGGAGTCCAGTGGTTTAATCCTTGATAAAGACTTCTTTAAGTCGAAACGTTGCATTGTATGCTGCTGATGGAATAAGAAGAAATTATTATTTTTTGCATAAACTGAAGAGTGCTGTGGATATCCTTATTAATTTGCTATCCGAAGGGACCCCTAGCCTGGACCTTTTTTCCGCGGGCACCACTGTCTGGACCTGATTCTTAGGTACCGGGACCACTGGTATGTTTTATCCCATGATGGGATTTGTAGTGCTGCTTACTACTTTGAATCAGTATAATTATAGCCTATGCCCTACACTGTGACCACCAGAGCTATAATCCATAGAAGATGGTATAACCTCCGCACATCAGTCATATTAATAGGGACGCTGATACCTTTTGTAGTGAGCGAGTTGGTGTCACAACCTTCTTAATTTCAACCAGGTCTGCAGTCATGATATTTTGCTCAGCTGTTTGTTGCTGCTCTGTGGAGTCCATAGGTCCTCTTGATGCATCTTCATAGTGGAGAAGCCCCAGCTGGCGGTTCTACTCCCGCAAAACTGTGTTTAGCAGCTCAGTGCCACCAGTAACGGTGATGGACTCTCCTTCAACACGTTTCGGTGGCAATGTGACCTCTTTCGTCAGGGTCCCGAGTGGACTATCTCAACTGCAGACCTGGAATTTTGAAGATTTAAATATCTGGTGCTCCATGGCTATACTAACAGTACTCTGTTGAGGTGTCCATGTAACATCATCTAATGTTAGGTCCTAGCAGTTGTACCCCCAGCCCAAACACATTCTATCTATACCAGTAATTTGATGGTTATGTTCACCACTTGTAGAAGAAAAAGTACAATTTTCAGATGCTTGACACTAGATACAGGAACATGAGGCCCTAATCTGCGTGGGATGAGAGAAATTGTGTGGTTTCCATGCTGTGTAGTAACAGATGAAGGAATTATAGGCCAAACTTGTTGTTGTCTTCCATAATTCTGCTTACTCATGACCACTGGCATCTCATCTGCCATGAGGACCCTATAGAGTCTGACAGGTTTTATATCCAACATGTGGAGCTTATACTAAGAGACATCTGACGAGTCCTCCAGCTGTCACCTGGTCATACGATTTAAACGTTTCTTGGTGACTTTTGCATATAGTTTGATGATGGTCTGCTTTGGAAATGAGGTGGAGACATCTCAGGCAAGCCACCAGAGCTCAACAAACCCATGTGCACCTCAAGGATGAAAACGTTGAGCCAATATCAAGGTGTTATACAGATAATACTGAGGCTATGATCTAATATTTACAGTGTGGTCTATTTTATGAGGGATGTTCTGTGACCTGATTTTTGGGTTGTCTTTATGCTTCATGCTTCTCTTTATTGGCAGATTGTCCCCCATTGGGACTGGAGTCTTTGAGGGTGTCTGACCCCCAGTTGAGGGCCTCCAGTATAAAACAGTATGGACTGGGCTCCCACCGAGGACGCCTGAACATACAGGTGGGTGACACATCTACACCTTACATGCTATGCCCACGAGGAGGAGCTGCTGGCACTTGTGGTGCCAGTTCTAGTGAATGGTGACCGTACATGGTGCCACATAAATAAGCCAGATGCCCATATGTCCTACTGGATCTCAGCTGCAGAGCATGGACACTTTAAGTGTCTCCGTGTTCAGAAGCTCTTTCCATTCATGGTATTTTCTTTTGCTAAAAATACATTTATTACAAAAAATTAATCCTCTCTCGAGAAGAGGAAAGTCTGAGCCACTTCTTCTTGTACGTTTTACTCTTTTGTGCCCAAATATTCACAGATCCAAAATGTATTTTTTGTGAGTAAGTAATGTATGTATACAGTGACTGCACCAGCAGAATAGTGAGTGCAGCTCTGGAGTATAATACAGGATGTAACTCAGGATCAGTACAGGATAAGTAATGTATGTACACAGTGACTGCACCAGCAGAATAGTGAGTGCAGCTCTGGAGTATAATACAGGATGTAACTCAGGATCAGTACAGGATAAGTAATGTATGTACACAGTGACTGCACCAGCAGAATAGTGAGTGCAGCTCTGGAGTATAATACAGGATGTAACTCAGGATCAGTACAGGATAAGTAATGTATGTACACAGTGACTGCACCAGCAGAATAGTGAGTGCAGCTCTGGAGTATAATACAGGATGTAACTCAGGATCAGTACAGGATAAGTAATGTATGTACACAGTGACTGCACCAGCAGAATAGTGAGTGCAGCTCTGGAGTATAATACAGGATGTAACTCAGGATCAGTACAGGATAAGTAATGTATGTACACAGTGACTGCACCAGCAGAATAGTGAGTGCAGCTCTGGAGTATAATACAGGATGTAACTCAGGATCAGTACAGGATAAGTAATGTATGTACACAGTGACTGCACCAGCAGAATAGTGAGTACAGCTCTGGAGTATAATACAGGATGTGACTCAGGATCAGTACAGGATAAGTAATGTATGTACACAGTGACTGCACCAGCAGAACAGTGAGTGCAACTCTGGAGTATAATACAGGATGTGACTCAGGATCAGTACAGGATAAGTAATGTATGTACACAGTGACTGCACCAGCAGAATAGTGAGTGCAGCTCTGGAGTATAATACAGGATGTAACTCAGGATCAGTACAGGATAAGTAATGTATGTACACAGTGACTGCACCAGCAGAATAGTGTGTGCAGCTCTGGAGTATAATACAGGATGTAACTCAGGATCAGTACAGGATAAGTAATGTATGTACACAGTGACTGCACCAGCAGAATAGTGAGTGCAGCTCTGGAGTATAATACAGGATGTAACTCAGGATCAGTACGGGATAAGTAATGTATGTACACAGTGACTGCACCAGCAGAATAGTGAGTGCAGCTCTAGAGTATAATACAGGATGTAACTCAGGATCAGTACAGGATAAGTAATGTATGTACACAGTGACTGCACCAGCAGAATAGTGAGTGCAGCTCTGGAATATAATACAGGATGTAACTCAGGATCAGTACGGGATAAGTAATGTATGTACACAGTGATTGCACCAGCAGAATAGTGAGTGCAGCTCTGGAGTATAATACAGGATGTAACTCAGGATCAGTACAGGATAAGTAATGTATGTACACAGTGACTGCACCAGCAGAATAGTGAGTGCAGCTCTGGAGTATAATACAGGATGTAACTCAGGATCAGTACAGGATAAGTAATGTATGTACACAGTGACTGCACCAGCAGAATAGTGAGTGCAGCTCTGGAGTATAATACAGGATGTAACTCAGGATCAGTACAGGATAAGTAATGTATGTACACAGTGACTGCACCAGCAGAATAGTGAGTGCAGCTCTGGAGTATAATACAGGATGTAACTCAGGAGCAGTACAGGATAAGTAATGTATGTACACATTGACTGAACCAGCAGAATAGTGAGTGCAGCTCTGGAGTATAATACAGGATGTAACTCAGGATCAGTACAGGATAAGTCATGTATGTACACAGTGACTGCACCAGCAGAATAGTGAGTGCAGCTCTGGAGTATAATACATGATGTAACTCAGGATCAGTACAGGATAAGTAATGTATGTACACAGTGACTGCACCAGCAGAATAGTGAGTGCAGCTCTGGAGTATAATACAGGATGTAACTCAGGATCAGTACAGGATAAGTAATGTATTTACACAGTGACTGCACCAGCAGAATAGTGAGTGCAGCTCTGGAGTATAATACAGGATGTAACTGAGGATCAGTACAGGATAAGTAATGTATGTACACAGTGACTGAACCAGCAGAATAGTGAGTGCAGCTCTGGAGTATAATACAGGATGTAACTCAGGATCAGTACAGGATAAGTCATGTATGTACACAGTGACTGCACCAGCAGAATAGTGAGTGCAGCTCTGGAGTATTATACAGGATGTAACTCAGGATCAGTACAGGATAAGTAATGTATTTACACAGTGACTGCACCAGCAGAATAGTGAGTGCAGCTCTGGAGTATAATACAGGATGTAACTCAGGATCAGTACAGGATAAGTAATGTATGTACACAGTGACTGCACCAGCAGAATAGTGAGTGCAGCTCTGTAGTATAATACAGGATGTAACTCAGGATCAGTACAGGATAAGTAATGTATGTACACAGTGACTGCACCAGCAGAATAGTGAGTGCAGCTCTGGAGTATAATACAGGATGTAACTCAGGATCAGTACAGGATAAGTAATGTATGTACACAGTGACTGCACCAGCAGAATAGTGAGTGCAGCTCTGGGGTATAATACAGGATGTAACTCGGGATCAGTACAGGATAAGTAATGTATGTACACAGTGACTGAACCAGCAGAATAGTGAGTGCAGCTCTGGGGTATAATACAGGATGTAACTCAGGATCAGTACAGGATAAGTAATGTATGTACACAGTGACTGCACCAGCAGAATAGTGAGTGCAGCTCTGGAGTATAATACAGGATGTAACTCAGGATCAGTACAGGATAAGTAATGTATGTACACAGTGACTGCACCAGCAGAATAGTGAGTGCAGCTCTGGAGTATAATACAGGATGTTACTCAGGGTCAGTACAGGATAAGTAATGTATGTACACAGTGACTGCACCAGCAGAATAGTGAGTGCAGCTCTGGAGTATAATACAGGATGTAACTCAGGATCAGTACAGGATAAGTAATGTATGTACACAGTGACTGCACCAGCAGAATAGTGAGTGCAGCTCTGGGGTATAATACAGGATGTAACTCGGGATCAGTACAGGATAAGTAATGTATGTACACAGTGACTGAACCAGCAGAATAGTGAGTGCAGCTCTGGGGTATAATACAGGATGTAACTCAGGATCAGTACAGGATAAGTAATGTATGTACTCAGTGACTGCACCAGCAGAATAGTGAGTGCAGCTCTGGAGGATAATACAGGATGTAACTCAGGATTAGTACAGGATAAGTAATGTATGTACTCAGTGACTGCACCAGCAGAATAGTGAGTGCAGCTCTGGAGGATAATACAGTAAAAGTAATGTAATATATGCACACAGCCCGTGTTCTCATGTATTATGCTCTTTTTCTTCTATAACGCATTTTCCAGTCGGGGATCTATGATGATGATTTTTATGATGGCGCTTGGTGCGCTGGGGAGAAGAACAAGAATCAGTGGTTAGAAGTTGATGCCAGGCGTCTGACTCGCTTCACAGGAGTCATCACTCAGGGGAAGAACTCCATATGGACGTGAGTATGGATTAATCTTTTTCACATCTACAAGCGGCAGATCTGTCCTGATAACAGCTGAAGGGTTTGTTACAATGTACCAGTGAAGGTAACCAGTTACAGACGTCCTTCTGTCTTCTCTGTAGGGATGACTGGGTGACATCTTACAAGGTGCAGGTCAGCAATGACACCCACACGTGGAAGACCTGCAAGAACGGCACAGAGGACGTGGTAAGCTCAGCCTCATTGTACCGTATTCAGTGCCGACCTAACAGGGATGAGAGGACCATAATAAAGGGGGGCTCACCAGGGACTATGGCCCTCACACCCCTTTCATTTTTGATGTCCTTTATCATTGTGTTCAGGTATTTCCTGCAGGATCTTTGTCACACCCATCACCAGAGCGGTGGAGCCTCGTATATACTGCATACATACTTATTAAATAGTACCGCCATATAACGCCTAGAATATAATAGTTTATATCAGCAGATATGGCGTCATGTGACAATAGTTTATATCAGCAGATACTGCGTCATGTGACCATAGTTTATATCAGCAGATACTGCGTCATGTGTCTATAGTTTATATCAGCAGATACTGCGTCATGTGACTATAGTTTATATCGGCAGACACTGCGTCATGTGACCATAGTTTATATCGGCAGATACTGCATCATGTGACTATAGTTTATATCGGCAGATACGGCTTCATGTGACTATAGTTTATATCGGCAGACACTGCGTCATGTGACCATAGTTTATATCGGCAGATACTGCATCATGTGACTATAGTTTATATCGGCAGATACGGCTTCATGTGACTATAGTTTATATCAGCAGATACGCTTCATGTGACCATAGTTTATATCAGCAGATACGCTTCATGTGACCATAGTTTATATCAGCAGATATGGCATCATGTGACCATAGTTTATATCGGCAGACACTGCGTCATGTGACCATAGTTTATATCGGCAGATACGGCATCATGTGACCATAGTTTATATCGGCAGACACTGCGTCATGTGACCATAGTTTATATCGGCAGACACTGCGTCATGTGACCATAGTTTATATCGGCAGATACTGCATCATGTGACTATAGTTTATATCGGCAGACACTGCGTCATGTGACCATAGTTTATATCGGCAGATACTGCATCATGTGACTATAGTTTATATCAGCAGATACGGCTTCATGTGACTATAGTTTATATCAGCAGATACGCTTCATGTGACCATAGTTTATATCAGCAGATACGCTTCATGTGACCATAGTTTATATCAGCAGATACTGCGTCATGTGACTATAGTTTATATCGGCAGATACGGCGTCATGTGACTATAGTTTATATCAGCAGATACTGCGTCATGTGACTATAGTTTATATCGGCAGATACTGCGTCATGTGACTATAGTTTATATCGGCAGATACTGTGTCATGTGACTATAGTTTATATCGGCAGATACTGTGTCATGTGACTATAGTTTATATCGGCAGATACTGTGTCATGTGACTATAGTTTATATCAGCAGATACGGCATCATGTGACTATAGTTTATATCAGCAGATACGGCATCATGTGACTATAGTTTATATCGGCAGATACTGTGTCATGTGACTATAGTTTATATCGGCAGATACGGCATCATGTGACTATAGTTTATATCAGCAGATACGGCATCATGTGACTATAGTTTATATCGGCAGATACTGCGTCATGTGACTATAGTTTATATCGGCAGATACTGCGTCATGTGACTATAGTTTATATCAGCAGATACTGCGTCATGTGACTATAGTTTATATCAGCAGATACTGCGTCATGTGACTATAGTTTATATCGGCAGATGCTGCATCATGTGACCATAGTTTATATCAGCAGATACTGCATCATGTGACCATAGTTTATATCGGCAGATACTGCGTCATGTGGCCATAGTTTATATCAGCAGATACTGCATCATGTGACCATAGTTTATATCGGCAGACACTGCGTCATGTGACCATAGTTTATATCAGCAGATATGGCTTCATGTGACCATAGTTTATATCAGCAGATACTTCATCATGTGACTATAGTTTATATCAGCAGATACTTCATCATGTGACCATAGTTTATATCGGCAGATACTGCGTCATGTGTCTATAGTTTATATCAGCAGATATGGCATCATGTGACCATAGTTTATATCGGCAGATATGGCATCATGTGACCATAGTTTATATCGGCAGACACTGCGTCATGTGACCATAGTTTATATCAGCAGATACGGCTTCATGTGACTATAGTTTATATCAGCAGATACTGCGTCATGTGACTATAGTTTATATCAGCAGATACTGCGTCATGTGACTATAGTTTATATCGGCAGATACTGCGTCATGTGGCCATAGTTTATATCAGCAGATACTGCGTCATGTGACTATAGTTTATATCAGCAGAAACTGCATCATGTGACCATAGTTTATATCAGCAGATACTGCATCATGTGACCATAGTTTATATCGGCAGACACTGCATCATGTGACCATAGTTTATATCGGCAGATACTGCATCATGTGACCATAGTTTATATCGGCAGATACTGCATCATGTGACTATAGTTTATATCGGCAGACACTGCGTCATGTGGCCATAGTTTATATCGGCAGATACTGCATCATGTGACCATAGTTTATATCGGCAGACACTGCGTCATGTGACCATAGTTTATATCAGCAGATACTGCGTCATGTGACCATAGTTTATATCAGCAGATACTGCGTCATGTGACCATAGTTTATATCAGCAGATATGGCTTCATGTGACCATAGTTTATATCAGCAGATACGGCATCATGTGACCATAGTTTATATCAGCAGATACGGCGTCATGTGACCATAGTTTATATCAGCAGATATGGCTTCATGTGACCATAGTTTATATCAGCAGATACGGCATCATGTGACCATAGTTTATATCGGCAGATACTGCGTCATGTGTCTATAGTTTATATCGGCAGATACTGCGTCATGTGTCTATAGTTTATATCAGCAGATACTGCGTCATGTGACCATAGTTTATATCAGCAGATACTGCATCATGTGACCATAGTTTATATCAGCAGATACTGCGTCATGTGACCATAGTTTATATCAGCAGATACTGCATCATGTGACCATAGTTTATATCAGCAGATACTGCGTCATGTGTCTATAGTTTATATCAGCAGATACGGCGTCATGTGACTATAGTTTATATCGGCAGACACTGCGTCATGTGACTATAGTTTATATCGGCAGATACTGCGTCATGTGACTATAGTTTATATCGGCAGATACTGCGTCATGTGACCATAGTTTATATCAGCAGATACTGCATCATGTGACCATAGTTTATATCGGCAGACACTGCATCATGTGACCATAGTTTATATCGGCAGATACTGCATCATGTGACTATAGTTTATATCGGCAGACACTGCGTCATGTGGCCATAGTTTATATCGGCAGATACTGCATCATGTGACCATAGTTTATATCGGCAGACACTGCGTCATGTGACCATAGTTTATATCAGCAGATACGGCTTCATGTGACCATAGTTTATATCAGCAGATACTTCATCCTGTGACCATAGTTTATATCGGCAGATACTGCGTCATGTGACTATAGTTTATATCAGCAGATACTGCGTCATGTGACCATAGTTTATATCAGCAGATACTGCGTCATGTGACTATAGTTTATATCGGCAGATACGGCGTCATGTGTCTATAGTTTATATCAGCAGATACGGCGTCATGTGACTATAGTTTATATCGGCAGATACGGCGTCATGTGACCATAGTTTATATCAGCAGATACGGCGTCATGTGATTATAGTTTATATCGGCAGATACGGCGTCATGTGACTGTAGTTTATATCGGCAGATACGGCGTCATGTGACTATAGTTTATATCAGCAGATACGCTTCATGTGACTGTAGTTTATATCGGCAGATACGGCGTCATGTGACTATAGTTTATATCAGCAGATACTGCGTCATGTGACTATAGTTTATATCAGCAGATACTGCGTCATGTGACTATAGTTTATATCAGCAGATACTGCGTCATGTGACTATAGTTTATATCAGCAGATACGGCGTCATGTGACTATAGTTTATATCAGCAGATACTGCGTCATGTGACTATAGTTTATATCAGCAGATACTGCGTCATGTGACCATAGTTTATATCAGCAGATACGGCGTCATGTGACTATAGTTTATATCAGCAGATACTGCGTCATGTGACTGTAGTTTATATCAGCAGATACGGCGTCATGTGACTATAGTTTATATCAGCAGATACGGCGTCATGTGACTATAGTTTATATCAGCAGATACGGCGTCATGTGGCCATAGTCCTGCTGTATGTAGGTCATTGTGCCATGATGAGAGTCCTCGGTACAGTCAGGTCTGCTTCCAATTCGGTGTTGGCAGAGGATGGACTATTCAGGACATGTTTGTGATGGGAGGACTGGGCGCGCTATGACTTGGACTCGTTCCTTGGCAGAAGATCTTGGACTTGCTGCTGCTCTCGGTTATTTACATTTGTTCTCTCTTAGGTTCATTGTACCTGGAAAAGACATGAACCCATTACCCTGTGGACATGGAGGCGATGTTTCTCCAGATAATAATAATCGGGGGAGATGGTGCCACGTCTGACTTTGAACTGGTGGACACTAGTCATCATAGGTTCAGTAGTGACCTTCGGACTTTACCCTGGATGTTTTTGGCCACTGAGTGGTATATGTCAAGATACGCCAACTTGATGGGCAATGACTACGCTGCCTGGTAGTGTTTCATTGGTGACAGTCATGGTAAAAGATAGCTTTGGTATCGGCCAAGCACGCTCTCACAGTCGGCAAGTGTGGCCCAACCATGCACCTCTGCTTCACCGCTCTCTACAGGTGTTTTCTCTCTATGACAGGTTCTTCTTCCCAGGACCATCACAGCTGCAGGTGTCAGTGTTCCAACTTTTATTTAGGTCCCTAAGAGGGCGCACCAACTGACAAGCATCACTCACTATCACTTGCTAGCTAACTACCACAGTGTGGCTGGTCCTCTCTATACCAGTAGCATTCTCCATGTTCTCCCTTGAGCGCCTCTATTTATTAACCAGAGTAACATAAACATAACATGAGGACATCCTAGGGGTAACCCCTATGCTACCCCTGACCTGTACTTACAGGCCCACGCCAACGACCTACAGTGCAGTTCCTCCAGATATACAGTGCGGTATACATGTCTATAGATATCCTGTCTGAGGGTATATGTCTTACACATGCCTTATCTCCATTCACAGACCATCTGTGATGTCCCCACTCACTATATACTGTACATCTTAGAAATAAAATAATATTTCTGTAGGAGACGGGAGCATTCCCATAATATTGATGGGATGATCGGGTCAGAGGGATCTGCAGAGTGAGGTTGAGGAGTCTCCGAAGGCTCGTAATCTGTTCCAGATGTCATCTTCTACCACACGGAGCTTGTTTGCGAGTCTATAAAACTATAGACAGATGGTGAATTCGCCTAGGATTGCTACACAGAAGGCTCCTTACAGAATGGGGCAGATGATGGTGGTAATAGTTTGATAGATGTGATCTAGCAAGTATTTACATTGATATTATTCTTAAGGGCTGCAACGCGAATGGCACAACTTCCTACCAAAGCTGTGAAGTCCATGTCTAGTCCTATCCCTTGACCAGTCACTATACACAGTGAGGGGGCTCCACAGCTCATAACAGACCCTTATTATGGTGCAAGGTCTCGTCTTCATGGACAGAAGGGGCAGTTGTCTTGTCCTCCTGCCCTTTCCTTGACTCTGCGTCCCTGTAGTTTTGGGGTGACGTATCTACCGAACCTCTGTGTTACATAACCTGGAACAGCAGATGTTTGGAGTCAGTGACTCTTTTCAGCGCTCCCCTGGCTGGTGCTGAGGTTATTCTGGGGCAGGAGCTTTCATTGGCAGCTCTTAGGCCGCGGCTGCCATCCCTTCTTCTCTATGTGCATCTGGGATTGGAGCCAGTCCTCCCTGAACCCCCCTGATATAATGAATTTAATGTAGACACGGGGAACATCAGGGAGACTGCGGACTGGCGTGAACTGAGGAGATACGGCTTGGCGTGTCCGTCATGTCTGTGGTTATCCTGTGGAGCGCACACAGGTGGCTTTCGACATGACTAGTCCTTGTGTGATGACATGGGCTGAGGGATGTCTACTGTCCGGTCATACACTGTAGTAAAGGCTTGTGAGGCCTCCTATGGATCCTAAACCCGATCAGCAGGTGACCCGCTCCCCTGCCCGCATCAGATGGGGCTGCCGATTGCTGGACCTCACCACCCTCAGGCTGGAAAATTCTTTGGACGGACAGTCCGACCCCATACCAAGGAGAGGAGATCGGCCCATAGCAGATGTTTGGCTGCTCTATGTAAGGAGGAGAAGCCTCAGCCGTCGTGACCTGATTCTATGTTCCAGGACTAGCAGTGCTGCAGGGGCCCTTGGGGGCCTGGAGATGCAGGGGGGCAGTTTTATTTTATTTTTTATAGGACTGTGCGCCTTCTATGTTTTGCACGTGTTGTCTGCAACTCCAGCACAAAGCATGTAATATACAGTGAGTTAGCCGCTGGGTGGGCTCCAGGCCCCCACTGCCCGGGGCCCAGGTTCTTTCCAGGACTGCATTATAGCAGACAGTAAAACCAGGCAAACATTTATAGACCTGACCGTTCAGGAGCAGAGAGCTGGATCTTGTGTCCCCGCGTCTCCTTAAAGGAACTATAAAACTTTCTTTATAAAAGTCGAAAGAAACAATAGTTTTCTTTCCAGTATGGAGGTTTCCCTTTCGTTTTCCGTGGCTACACTCATGGACATAGAAAGCTATATTGTAATAGTCTAAACCTTACACAAGTAACATAATGTTAAGGCAAAGGGATAGTAGCCATGACAACCAGAATAAAAACCCTCCATTCTTTACACTGCAGGTTGCATAGAGAAAACTGCAAAGTGCTGCGTAACAGAAAATAAGGTTTTTTATAAAGTAACAATGTCTCGACTTTAAGTACTTCAGTCGAGATGAGTGGTCCGGAGCCCTTGGTGATGATCTCCGCTCGCGGTCAGGTCCTGGTTTATTTGCCTTCAGAACACGTGAAGACACATAATCCCTCTCTACGCCGTGTTTGCTCTGGTCTCAGCGGCTACTCCTGTGGTACTTTCCTTGGAAGAATTCCCGTTCCTGGAATGAAAATCTGTGCAGTGGCCAAAAGCGTTGGTTCTCCTGCTGATTTTGGCCGGGAAGGAGCCTGGGAACCGTTAACTCCTCGGTGTCCTGCCGGCCCAGATTTCTAAACAGAAACAGCACAGTAATTGTTACCGGACTGTGAGATCACCCAGCATTCCTAGAGTCCTGAAGGACTAACCTCCCTAATTATACAGGGGTGCATCCCGCTGCACATATTATATGACTGGGCATTTAGGATAGTTGGGCTACTGTGAGAGCGGGGCACCATCTTGGTTATCATTCAGCTTAAGAGGACAGCCGCTGTAGATGCAAATATCTTCAGTCCGATGAAGAATGGCCGGAGGAAGGCTTCCGAGTAATGGAAATCTGCACAACTGCAATAAAGGACAAAAGGTGAACAACCATCTGCTCGCTGTACCTGCCCCACAGTGTGGGAGTATGCAGAGGAAAGGGCCATAACAGGAACAACATGGAGCCCCTCCTGGCTCATGTTACCAGGCTGTCCTGATAGCAGAGGGCCTGGTGCTTGTTCTCTCACCTTTCCATCAGGCTTTAATGAGCCTCAGATGCTCCTCTACCCCCATGTATAGTAATGGGAATACGTCCTGCACAGAATAACACCATCAATAGTGAATCATCTTGCTCTACAGCCCCTACTACAGAAACTGCTTTCACTTTGCAATATACAAAACTAATATGACCTTGTAATAAGCATCAATGTCTTCTTGTCGATGTCTCCTCTTCTCCTTATTAATGTCTTCTCTTCTTATTATATCTGCTTCATATTGATGTCCCATCTTCTTGTTACTGTCTTGGTGATGTCTCATCTTGTTCTGGTTGGTATCTTCTTGGTAATGTCTCATCTTGTTCTGGTTGGTATCTTCTTGGTAATGTCTCATCTTGTTCTGGTTGGCATCTTCTTGGTGATGTCTCATCTTGTTCTGGTTGGTATCTTCTTGGTGATGTCTCATCTTGTTCTGGTTGGTATCTTCTTGGTGATGTCTCATCTTATTATGGTTGGTATCTTCTTGGTGATGTCTCATCTTGTTCTGGTTGGTATCTTCTTGGTGATGTCTCATGTTATTCTGGTTGGTATCTTCTTGGTGATGTCTCATGTTATTCTGGTTGGTATCTTCTTGGTGATGTCTCATGTTATTCTGGTTGGTATCTTCTTGGTAATGTCTCATCTTGTTCTGGTTGGTATCTTCTTGGTAATGTCTCATCTTGTTCTGGTTGGTATCTTCTTGGTGATGTCTCAGGTTATTCTGCTTGGTATCTTCTTGGTGATGTCTCATCTTATTCTGGTTGGTATCTTCTTGGTGATTTCTCATCTTGTTCTGTTTGGTATCTTCTTGGTGATGTCTCATCTTGTTCTGGTTGGTATCTTCTTGGTGATGTCTCATCTTGTTCTGGTTGGTATCTTCTTGGTGATGTCTCATCTTGTTCTGGTTGTTATCTTCTTGGTGATGTCTCAGGTTATTCTGGTTGGTATCTTCTTGGTGATGTCTCATCTTGTTCTGGTTGGTATCTTCTTGGTGATGTCTCATCTTGTTCTGGTTGGTATCTTCTTGGTGATGTCTCATCTTGTTCTGGTTCTCGTTGATATCTTCTTCTTGTTCATGTCCCTTCTTTGTAAATTCTCATCTTCTTGTTGATGTCTCATCTTCCTGTTGATATCTTGTCTTCTCTTAGATTTTTCATCTTTTTCTTATTGTCTATTCTTTCTGTTAATGTCTCATCTTGTTATTGATTGTTCATCTTTTTGTTGATGTCTTAGTATTGTCTTGTCTGTTGGTTATTGTCCTACCTTCTTCTTGTTGATGTCTCATCTTCTTCTTCATGTCTTTTTTTTTCATATTCATAGATTTTTAAAGCCAATCAAGACCCTGACACTCCAGTACTGAACAAGCTGCCCACCCCCATTGTTGGACGATACATCAGGATCAACCCACAGACATGGTTCGAGAATGGTACTATCTGCTTGAGAGCAGAGATTCTGGGATGCCCTCTTCCAGGTGTGTGATCCCTTTAGGGGCCTCCTGACATCTATAAGAACCTTCTTAAAGGGGTTTGCAGTGATTTGCATTGATGACCTATCTTCAGGATAAACCATCAATATCTGATCAGAGGGGGTCCCTGGTGTTGGACCCCCGATGATCAGATATTGATAGCCTATCCTAAGCTGTTTGATGAGAAGGCAGCACTCTATGTGAGTGCCTCTTCCTGGTCTTTACAATACGCGTAGTTTCCTGTGGAGCAGCAGGGTAGTATAATTACAAGTACTCACTCCATTCAAGTGAATGGAGTGAGTACTTATCATTGCACTGCATTTCCCAGATGCTGGAACGCTGCCTCCTCTTCAAACAGCTCATCGGCGGGGGTACTGGGTGTCAGACCCACACCAATCCCTTTAATCTCTCTGGTCAAAAACATGAACTTTTATGAGCTCCAGTGCTCTTCTGGAGAGGTAGTGAGGTGACCATTACTGATGTGCTTTAATCATTGGGCGCCACAGATAGATCAGGTGCTCAGCGGAGAATCAAAGATGGCCACCAGTGGACGTACAAGTCCACATGGAATCCAGTGGATTGTACTTAGCATCTCAGTACCATGAGGAAGAGGTGTGGGTGTGAGAAGATGCTGGGTTAATGTGAGATTTTGGCTTTCTCCACAGACCCAAACACTGTTTTCATGTGGGAACAGGAACCACAGCCGACCGACAAGCTGGAATTTAAACACCACAACTACAATGAGATGCGTAAGGTGATTATTACTGACGACTGCAGACAGAAAACAGCTTGGGTGTGGTACTGAAGCTCAATCCTATTCACTTCAGCAGAGGGAATGTGTCATCAGAAAAGGGACGACTGTTTAAATCCCTTTTTTATGTTTAACATATTTTGAAATAATTTTTGATGAAGTTATTTTTTAATTTTCCAAGTCACTTTTTCTATTTTAACTAAAACCAAATCCTGCAGTTTTCGCACTGGCCACTATGTCTAATAATTGGCACCATTTCTTGGTCTGTACAGATCCTTTACTGCAGTTATCTGCTTATCTGTCATTCTAATCCTGCCTGTAATGATATCACCTATGTGTATAGATAAGACAGAATCCTCCATTCACAATAGGTGATTGTCAGAGCTTATCTATTCCTTCCCTGTACGAAGACCTCTGCACGGGTCACAGGGCATGCCTCGAAAACGTTCAACTGTGTTCAAGGAGATGTACAACTGAAGACCAGGGCTAGACACAGGGACGTAATAACAATATCATAATAATGATAAAAGCAGGTTCCATTATAAAACCCGATCTCATGTGACCATAAACTTCATATTATGATAACTATCAGCCAAAAAATTCTGTTGAGAGTCAGCCTGGAGGACGAAAGGCCAATAAACTGTCGGACTGTCCGCCGATCGTCCATTGTCTAATATCTGAGGAGGATCTGATGTGGAATTTTCTGATGTGTCTTTTCAGCTGATGAAGAAGGTTAACAAAGACTGTCCAAATATCACACGTGTCTACAGCATCGGCAAGAGCTACCTGGGGCTCAAAATGTATGTGATGGAGATATCAGACAACCCAGGACAGCACGAGCTGGGTAGGAGGACATGGTCACACGAGAGCCAATATGATAAAGTATAATTATGAATATATTTCATTCCAATACAGGACTACGTGTGGGAATTTAACAGTGCAACGTTACGGTGCCACATACTGCGACTATGCCTACACTACACTGACGACCACAGTGCCCCTTAATACTGATATCTACAATTCCCTCATAGCAATGAGATCCTCGGTGTCCCCATAACAGTGAGAGCAATGGTGCCCCTATAACTGGTGGGACTGATAACAGATTGAGTAGGAACACTGAGGCTGCTATGACCATTCACTATGATCATTGCAGATCTCCTGGTCAGGTCGGGGCACACAGACACAGATGGTGACTTTAGCCATAAGCTCTAATGGATAGTGACAAGGTCTTCTATCACAGGGGAGCCGGAGTTTCGCTACGTGGCCGGGATGCATGGGAATGAGGTGTTGGGTCGAGAGCTGATGTTGAACCTCATGGAGTATATGTGTCAGGAGTACAAGAAGGAAAACCCAAGAATTGTGAGACTCATCAAAGAGACACGTATACATCTCCTGCCCTCCATGAACCCGGATGGATATGAAATGGCCTACAAACTGGTACAGTACTCATCCCTGCCTCGACCCCTCTATAATATGGTGACTGTGCACTTTAAGAGCTGTCTCCTTCACTTAGGGATCTGAGCTGTCTGGCTGGGGTATCGGTCGCTGGAATTACCAAGGACTTGATCTAAACCACAACTTTGCCGATCTGAACACGCCTCTGTGGGATGCAGAAGACAATGAGCAGGTCCCAGAGCACTTCCCCAACCATTATATCCCAATCCCTGAGTACTACACTATGGAAAATGCCACGGTGAGT
Source organism: Bufo gargarizans (assembly GCF_014858855.1). Taxonomy (NCBI): domain Eukaryota; kingdom Metazoa; phylum Chordata; class Amphibia; order Anura; family Bufonidae; genus Bufo; species Bufo gargarizans. The sequence goes on from NW_025334097.1 coordinate 123,709, forward strand.
CACCAGAAGCTACAGTATCCTACCATATACAGTATATCTGCTGCATACCTAAATAGCGTAGAATTGCGAATGCAGCTCTGGATTGTTGTACATGCAGTAATTTAGGATCAGTTAATCCCTTAAGGATGGAGCCAAATGTGGTGCTAATGGCCACAGGGATTTTTGACACATTCAACTGTTCTCCTTTTTCCCTCTCTGGATTTATGCTCTACCTTATTTCATTTCAGGTGGCTCCAGAGACCCGCGCCATCATTGATTGGATGCAGAAAATCCCATTTGTCCTCAGTGCTAACTTGCATGGTGGAGAACTTGTGGTGAGCTATCCTTTTGACATGGCTCGTTCCTACTGGATGGCCAAGGAGTTGACCCCCACAGCAGATGATGCCATGTTTCGCTGGCTAGCCACGGTCTACGCATCTAGTCACCGCATCATGTCTGATGACAACCGCAGGATCTGCCACTACGATAACTTCATTAGGGTTGGAAACATCATCAATGGAGCAAACTGGCACACAGTGGCTGGCAGTAAGTGAGATGCCCCATCTCGTAAAGCTTCCACCGACGGGTGGCTCATTCACTGGAATAACTGTCTTCTCCACTCAGGTATGAATGACTTCAGCTACCTTCACACCAACTGCTTCGAAGTGACGGTGGAGCTGTCCTGCGATAAATTTCCACACAAGACGGAACTTCCCATTGAGTGGGAGAATAACAAGGAGTCTCTTCTTCTCTACATTGAGCAGGTGAGCAGCCACACACTATGAAGAATCTACATAATGAATGCCATTAGAAATAAGTGGTGGAGTGTAGACATGTCATTGTGAAGTGCCCAATTAGGACCCCTCTTCATAAGCCAAAACACAGTTCTCCCTCTATATGACCTGACATATCCATAAAGATCCATGTATGGTTCATTCATTCCAATGGGACTCTTTCCGATTTTGCTTCAAGAGCAACTGATCGACAATATAGACATCTGTACCTCCATCTGGGTTTAGACAAGACTAATTGCCCTTCATGCATTATAGGAGCTTAGCTCAGGCATTTTCTCTCCCAAATTTAGCTGGCTGCTATCAGTAACCAGCAGAATTGTGAGTGCAGCTCTGGAGGATCATTAATATTAGATCATATAAATCATTCCAGTGTAGAAAACCAAAGCCTACAGTATCTCCAATTTCAGGTTCATCGTGGGATTAAAGGCGTTGTGCGTGATAAAGATACAAACCAAGGAGTCCCTGAAGCTGTCATAGTGGTGGATGGTCTCAACCATGATATTCGCACAGGTAATGGTGTATACGATGTCACACTTGTCTATATAGTGAATGTAGAGCAGTTATTTGCATTCACCTGCCTCCATCAGTCTGAAGCTGCATACATTTGCATGTAGACTCCAGATTCATTTCATCTCTCAGGTTCCTCGGTACAAGTCTTACGACACTGACAATTCACATATACATTAAATCCTTAATCTAGAACTTCATTTCTGACCATCATATAACTTCTGCTGGTGTCTTAAACACTTTCTTGTTATCCTTTGCCCTATTTCCACTTCTGCAGCCATGCAGACACTGTGCAAGAGTATGAATACGCAAAAAGTTGAAATTTTGGATCATGACTAATAAAGACGCTCAATTTTCGCATGTAGAGATCGATACACTACTCACAAAAAGTTAGGGATAATTGTCTTGTGGGTTAAACTTTAGGATGAACCTAAAATACCCTCTTACAGGTGAACTAACCTTCTGAATGCACATGTCCAGCTGTTCAGTGTTTCAGTACTTTTTGCACAACTTGCTGTTCTTTAACAAGGAGCTTAACGGCAAAATTCACAACAGGTGTTTTATCCATGAATTGTCCAATAAATTTCCCGGTCAATTAGAATTGGTATTTCAACTGTCCTCCTCGTCATGCTGTTCACATTTTGACATAATGAGACCAAGAGGACACAATTGATCAAAAGAACCTCGCCATTGCGAGGCTTCAAGCAGGATGTTCTCAAACAGTCACTGAGCTTAGAATGTCACAGAGTGTCCTCAGCAGGTTGTATCAGAGATACAGAGAGACTGGAAGAGTCACAGAAAGGCAGAGAAGTGGACGTCCTTTTATTATTATTATATATTTTAAAGCAAGCCAAGGATGAGAGGAAAAAGGAAAATCAGCTGTAACGGACCGTTTCAGCAGACAAGGGGTTAAAATCCGTTTAGGCGATATGCCCCTTTCTGAGAGACAGGCACAGCTACTGCAGAACACCAACCTCCCGAACTGGATACAAAATAGCACTCCAAACTGGAACCTCGCGAATAGCTGCCGGCAGACGAACAGGAAAAGCGTACAAGTCAGCTTACACTCCTGGCCATCAGTCTCTAACAGCATATAGGGAATCCCCCCAATAACGAGACAAGGCTCCGTCTTGAGGGTCAAACAGTGATCTGACTGTACTTCAAGTACAGCCTCTTTTATTCATAAGAAACATACATAGTACTGCCCACAGGGTTTTGAAATCCAACCAATCAATACCTTACAACACACACAATGCAAGTGCAGCAACCAATCGTTCCCGCCCCCTAGAGGACCAGAAGGGAGACTGCGACACAGAACAGATACAACACATCCCCACAATGCATCATGGTTTCCTCCTCTCTGTCCCAGAGACAACCGAAGGCAATCCAATTATCTCTCAGGACAAAGGGGAGATCACCAATACACATGTGGAGACAACAGGACAGACATCACCATTTAAACACACAATGGGACAATGGGACAATAGAACCACACCCAGCATATTCCTCCCAAGCTGACAAGTTACACTTATTATAAATTGTTACAACTTTGTGAGGTTACATTGTCCATACATATAACTTACATCAATCTAAACAGTATAACTTGGGGGACAAACCTATCCAAAATTCACTTGAATAGGTTCAGGGGTTCAAAAGTTAGCAAAAGTATCTCAAAGGGCCGTAATCCTGGGGCAGGAGGCTTGTAAACAGCCCCCTCCAAAACACAGTGGCGAGGTTGGTTTCGCCACACATCTTCCCCCCCCCCCCCCCCAGGGAAGACTAACCAGATACCTGACCTCACGCCGGTCGGTACCTGAGTTAGTCTGGCAGCCCACCCACAACAAAATACTGGACCTGTTGAATTTAGTAGGCTGTCTCTGTCCAGTGAATCCACCAAGGTTATATTGGTAGCTGGTACTCCTGGTCTCTGAGTTGCTCCCTGGCTTGGAGAGGAGGTTGCTTTGTGGGCAGGGATCAGCAGGACTCTGCCCTGGTGCCAGCACTACCACGGAAGAAGCCTGGTTGGAGTCTGGTTGTTGGAGGGAGAAACCGAATGTCTCCCCTTTGGCTAAACAGCCCTGTTGCTTTGGGGACAGGACCGACTGTCCCTACCCCCTGTGCTGTAAGTGCAGAGACCACGGTCCCATCTGCACAGTTGTGGGGCTTACTGTCTCCACCTGGTGCGTTAAGCTGCCGCTGGGGAATGAAGACTAGGCTCCCAGTTCCCAACAAATCCTGCTGCTGCTGGGGGACAGGACCGACTGTCTCTGCCCCCTGTAACTCCGCCTGCCGCTGGGGAATGGAGACTCGGCTCCCAATTCCCTGTACATCACATGGCCGCTGGGGAATGGAGACTAGGCTCCCAGTTCCCAACAAATCATGCTGCTGCTGGGGGGCAGGAACTACTACCTCTGCCCCCTGTAACTCAGCCTGCCGCTGGGGAATGGAGACTAGGCTCCCAATTCCCTGCAGGACCGGTGGAGAGACCTCGGTCCCATCTGCACAGTTGTGGGGCTTACTGTCTCCCCCTGGTGCGTTAAGCTGCCGCTGGGGAATGGAGACTAGGCTCCCAGTTCCCAACAAATCATGCTGCTGCTGGCGGGCAGGAACTAACTACCTCTGTCCCCCTGTAACTCAGCCTTCTGCTGGGGAGGGAGGACGTTGCTCTCTCCTGCATTTCACACTGCCTTCCCGGCATATCACTCTGCTGCTGGGGGGCAGGAACAACTACCTCTGCCCCCTGTAACTCAGCCTGCCGCTGGGGAGGGAGGCCGCTGCTCTCCTCTCCCTGCACTTCACACTGCCGCTGGGGAATGGAGACTGGGCTCCCTCTGTCCCGCAACCGTAACTTCCGATGGAGGTCCACCCAACGTGGCAGCTGACCATCACCTTCTGCCCGGTATAGTAGGGTCTTGAACACTAGACTCCTCACGAACTTCACGTATTTCTCAGCTGGATTGGGTCCGAAGAAGTTCAGCCGCAACCACATCATACGGTCAAATTCCTCCACAGAGTATCTGTACTCCACTGCTGGTTCCATCCTGGTGCTTTTAGGGTCGCTGTACTGAGACATGCGTTGCCCTTAAGTTGTAAAATCCAAAGAAATGGTGTCTCCTGTAGCTGTACCTTCTGGCTGTAGGAACGATCCCGCTGCTTGCCACCAATGTAACGGACCGTTTCAGCAGACAAGGGGTTAAAATCCGTTTAGGCGATATGTCCCCTTTCTGAGAGACAGGCACAGCTACTGCAGAACACCAACCTCCCGAACTGGATACAAAATAGCACTCCAAACTGGAACCTCGCGAATAGCTGCCGGCAGACGAACAGGAAAAGCATACAGTCAGCTTACACTCCTGGCAATCAGTCTCTAACAGCATACAGGGAATCCCCCCAATAACGAGACAAGGCTCCGTCTTGAGGGTCAACAGTGGATCTGACTGTACTTCAAGTACAGCCTCTTTTATTCATAAGAAACATACATAGTACTGCCCACAGGGTTTTGAAATCCAACCAATCAATACCTTATAACACACACAATGCAAGTACAGCAACCAATCGTTCCCGCCCCCTAGAGGACCAGAAGGGAGACTGCGACACAGAACAGATACAACACATCCCCACAATGCATCATGGTTTCCTCCTCTCTGTCCCAGAGACAACCGAAGGCAATCCAATTATCTCTCAGGACAAAGGGAGATCGCCAATACACATGTGGAGACAACAGGACAGACATCACCATTTAAACACACAATGGGACAATGGGACAATAGAACCACACCCAGCATATTCCTCCCAAGCTGACAAGTTACACTTATTATAAATTGTTACAACTTTGTGAGGTTACATTGTCCATACATATAACTTACATCAATTTAAACAGTATAACTTGGGGGACAAACCTATCCAAAATTCACTTGAATAGGTTCAGGGGTTCAAAAGTTAGCAAAAGTATCTCAAAGGGCCGTAATCCTGGGGCAGGAGACTTGTAAACAGCCCCCTCCAAAACACTGTGGCGAGGTTGGTTTCGCCACATCAGCGTTACTACCTAAGTTCACCTGTATATGCCTTATATCTGTCAAGGATCCATAAACATGCAGTTGCCTCTGAAAACCAAAGTGGCGGCGCTCAGCGTGGTAAGTAGTATTCAAATGGATAAATAGAGAGAGACGCGGCACTCACCGATGGTTATGCTGGTTGCTTTTATTGCAATTCAAGCGGCATACTGTGCAGGCAGGGGAGCGGGATAGCCACGATGTGCATCGGCGACGGCCGTTTCGCGCGGAAGTCGCGCTTCTTCAGACCGGATATATTTTAAAGCACCATTAATTCCATGGTGCTGTACATCCAGCTGGGGTTACACAGAAATAAAAAACACAGTAAACAAGAAACTATTAACAGACTGGTACAGAGGGGTAGAGGGCCCTGCCCGCAAGAGCTTACATTCTATAAGGGAAGGGGAGAACACAGTAGGTAAGGGTATAAGCTGCTCTTGTGGCTGTGTGGTGGCAGCATTCTCATTGCAGATGGTAGGCTTTCCTGAAAAGTTGGCTTTTCAGGTTACTCTTGAAGGTTTGGATGTTGGGGGAGAGCCTATGTGTTGGAGTAGCGAGGTCCAGAGTAGGGGAGAGGCACGTGAGAAATCTTGTAGTCAATTGTGTGAGGAACAGATGAGAGGAGAACTGAAGAGGAGGTCCTGTGAGGATCTGAGATTATTTGTGGGGATGTATCGAGAAAACAGGTCAGAGATGTAGGGAGGGGACAGGTTGTGTACGGCCTTATATGTAGTTGTAAGTATTTTAAGCTGAATTCGCTGGGCAATGGGGCGCCAGTGAAGAGATTGGCAGAGGAGAAACAAGGGGAGAGGTGGATTAACTTGGCAGCAGAGTTGAGAATAGATTGGAGGGGAGCGAGAGTGCTGGATGGAAGGCCACACAGGAGAATGTTGCAGTAGACTAGGTGGGAGTTGACAAGAGCATGCACTAGTATTTTAGTTGACTCGTGCGAGGAAGGGGCGAATACGAGAGATGTTCTCAAGTTGGAAACTTAAGGTGGAGGTGAGGGTTTGGATGTGTGGCTTAAAGGACAGGGCAGGGACAGAGCCACATCCCACACTGATGACCGCTTCATTGTGAACAATGCCATGCGGAACCGGATGATGAATGCCACACAACTCCAGGCACATTTAGGGGAGGTAAAAGGCACCCAAGTGTCATGTTAGAGCATTCGAAAACATTTACATCAGCGTGGTCTGCGTGCTAGACAACCTGACTGCCCCACCAGGCACAGGTGTTATCATCTTGCATGGGCCAGGGAGTATCACCAGTGGGCCTCAGTGCTGTTCACTGATGAAAGTCGATTCACGCTGAACAAAAACGATGGCCATCAACGATGTTGGAGACATCAAGGAGAGCGCTATGCATCAACCACTGTCATCACCAGACGAGCCTTTGGTGGTGGTGGTGGTATTACAGTGTGGGCAGGTGTGTCTAGTCAATACAGAACTACCCTACACTTTGTGAATGGTCCAGTGACAAGCCCATACTACTAGAAGAACATAATCCGGTCATTGTGCCTCTGCAGGAACAACTCAGGCCTAATGTTATCTTCATGGAGGACAATGCGCCAGCTCATCGAGGTCGCATCATTAGGGAACGGCTGCTGGAGACTGGGGGACCTCAAATGGAGTGACCTGCACTTTTTCTAGACCTGAATCCCATTTAAAACCTTTGGGATCAGCTGAGTCGCCATGTAGAGGCTCGTAACGCTGTACCCCAGAACTTCAATGACCTGAGGGCTACCCTTTAAGAAGAGTGGGATGCCATGCCTCAGCAGACAATAAGGCGATTTGTGAACAGGAGGAAACATTGTCAAGCTGGAATTGATGCTCAAGGCCACATGACACGTTACTGAGACACTGACATTTTGTGGCGGTATACCCAGCACTGGAGTCGGCTTTTGTTTCGATAAATTGTTTGAGATGAGGAAATCACCATCGCTGCTTCTGCTCTAAATGTCCGACTTTCATGATATAATATCACTGTAGCGTGAACCTTTTGCGTTTTCCATAAATTTCACCCAAAAGCCAAATGTCCTATACTTTCTATGAGTAGTGTATATCCACTGGGAAATCATCCTGACACACAGTATGGTGTATGTCCCGTTAATGGGCAGAATCCAACTAGGAGAAGATTTCAGACTACTCTTGTGAAATTGGGCAAATTGACTGATTGACAAAATTGGAATGAAATAAGTGAGAGAGGGTTCAAAATAAACAATATCAAAATGAGTTAGATTTGGCATATTGGGTCCGTTGTAAAATAATTCATGATGAGGACAATTGACCAAGACAGCAGAGACCAACAAGCAGATAATTTTTTTTTATAAAAGCCAATTTCAATCTTAAAAAACAACATTTAATAGAAATGTAACAACAAGCCCTGTTGATGACAAGAACTGTACAAATACAGGTACCATCAGGATCTAATAGGTGGATTCAATGATCATCGTAAATCCATAAAATGTAGAAAACAAAAACCGTTGATGGTTGATAAAGAGTAAAGTAAAAAAAAAAAAGGGAAAACTTTGATGATTTCTGTGTAGACTGAACATGATGCCCCAGTGTTCCTCTAAACATAACCCTGAAAAACATCCAGTTCTCTGCCTCTATTCATTCAAAACAGGGAGATCTCTTGATGCAGATGGTACAGTCACCACTTTTATGGTGTTGTCCAGCTTTGTGCATGTCTTTAAAATCTCAACCCAAACCTGCTGCACCCAACTCTCCTGATTCCCGCCCCTCCTTTATGGCTCCTCTACCAGTCTGAGGTCTTCTAGTCCCTTCCTGTAAACTTCCAGGTGGATGCGCCTCTGAAGCCAATGACTGGTCTGTGTCCCAAAGCGGCATGTGGTGATTCAATGCTGTCGACTTATTAAGAGTCATTTTCCAAATCATACTTTGACAGTTTGCTTGATATCTCAGGCGGATACAACCTGGATTTCTTCTCTTCCTCTCAGCCTGCAAATCTGTGCAAATACATCATCATATTCTTTAGGCTTTCCTTTCCTCAGTTCCTCATCAGTCAGGGTTCTGCCCTCCCACTGTATCCATAGCGGACACTATGTAGAATTGTCCACCTCACATATATCCTGTAACACACACCCTGTGATGATACAATATGATTGCATGTTATGTTCCAGTACAATATATTATATGTTCTGTTGTAGCTGTTGATGGAGATTACTGGCGTCTCCTGAATCCAGGAGAGTACGAAGTCACTGCAAAAGCAGAGGGATATCACCCATCTACTAAATACTGTCATGTCTCCTATGAAGACCGTCCAACCATCTGTGATTTCTACATCTCCAAGACTCCAAAGCAACGCCTGAAGGAGCTGCTGGCCAATGGAAAGAAGCTGCCCAAAGAGCTTCTACTACGTATCCGACAGTTGAGGAACCGCAAGCTGAAGTCCAGAAGCCCCAAGTGAATGGCCGGAAAGTACAAACCAAGGACATAAAAGCAAGAGAGGAATGTGCAGTGTCAGACTACCCAACAAATCCAAGTCCTTCAGACTCATATAATCGTTGTCTTCTGCTTCCCACTGTAGAACTGGGAAACTGGAGAACTATTTCAGACATTTATGGTAGAGAAGCTGCTGTAGGCTTAATTTAATTCAGGACGATTGAGTCTAGAGGTCATATAGAAGGGGAATATCCTGTGTAAGATATGACTGAAGTTGCAGTGTTAGATAATAAGTTGCAGGCTAGAATTGTCCAATCTGGTAAAATGTGTGAGTTCTTCTCCACAGACACATGAGTAAAAGAACGCCATAAGTCCTCGCTCTACATCTTATAGAAGTAGGTCCTGTATGGCCATGCAGGCCTGACGTTGACAACTATGAGTTAATCTTTAGCAATGTAAACATCCAACAATTTTTTGGGAAGATCAGATCTAGTCTATCGATTTTCATCTACAGAAACACTTTGAGGGGATGTCTATTTCCTTGAACCTGTAGATAAATGACTTAAAAGGGTTGTCTCATCATGGACAATAGGGGCATATCGCTAGGATATGCCCCAATTGTCTTATAGGTGCGGATCCCATCCAATATCAAGAACGGAGCCCTGCATGCGCCCTCCATTCATTTTCTATGGGGCTGGCTCGACTATTTCTGTCGGCCCTATAGAAATGAAGGGGAGCAGGGGCCGCGCCTGCGCAGTACGCTTCTATTCACTTGTATGGGGAGCCGACTTGGTGGTGGCTGGTCCGGAGTCCTCCAGCCACCACCTTGCGGAGCTCCGTTCTCGATATAGGACACGCACCTATAAGACAATCGGGGCATATCCTAGCGATATGCCCCCATTGTCCTGGATGAGACAACCCTAGCCTATCTCCATTGGCTCCAGTCACCATCAGAACAACCTACACCTTACTTTACTTTCAGGTCTTGCTGAATGTTTTATACCAACGCTTCGTAGTTTCTTGTACAATTGCTATGCAGCAAGACCTAATATTTCCTACAGAAAAAAAAGCAGCAGTGGAGCTAGACTTTAAGATAAGGTGTGCCTTATGAAGACGTGAATATTCTGACTGTGATGTTCTGACAGGCTGGGACTGCGTAGAACAAGTCATGTACAGGAGTGACGTTTACTACTGTATACCTGGAGGAGATACAAATCTATATACTTGCTAGTCAAGTAATATCTGTACAAACCAGTAATAAACAATATGCTTCAACCGCTGACTACAGACTAAAATATGTACAGCACCAACCACAGCGTCCCAGCACTGTGCAGGGTTAACCTGATGGTAAAACTATATGTAGTGAGCTCCCCCTGGTGGTGGCTCTATGGCTGTGTGCGAGGACTGGAGGTGTGACCGCTATAAAATGTGTATAACATCCAGCCTCTAGCCATGCAGTCTGCCATTACCACAGTATATAACATCCATCCTCTAGCCATGCAGTCTACCATTACCACAGTATATAACATCCATCCTATAGCCATGCAGTCTACCATTACCACAGTATATAACATCCATCCTCTAGCCATGCAGTCTACCATTACCACAGTATATAACATCCAGCCTCTAGCCATGCAGTCTGCCATTACCACAGGTATATAACATCCAGCCTCTAGCCATGCAGTCTACCATTACCACAGGTGTATAACATCCAGCCTCTAGCCATGCAGTCTGCCATTACCACAGATGTATAACATCCATCCTCTAGCCATGCAGTCTGCCATTACCACAGTATATAACATCCATCCTCTAGCCATGCAGTCTACCATTACCACAGTATATAACATCCATCCTATAGCCATGCAGTCTACCATTACCACAGTATATAACATCCATCCTCTAGCCATGCAGTCTACCATTACCACAGTATATAACATCCAGCCTCTAGCCATGCAGTCTGCCATTACCACAGGTATATAACATCCAGCCTCTAGCCATGCAGTCTACCATTACCACAGTATATAACATCCAGCCTCTAGCCATGCAGTCTGCCATTACCACAAGTGTATAACATCCAGCCTCTAGCCATGCAGTCTACCATTACCACAGTATATAACATCCAGCCTCTAGCCATGCAGTCTGCCATTACCACAGGTATATAACATCCAGCCTCTAGCCATGCAGTCTGCCATTACCACAAGTGTATAACATCCAGCCTCTAGCCATGCAGTCTACCATTACCACAGTATATAACATCCAGCCTCTAGCCATGCAGTCTACCATAACCACAGGTGTATAACATCCAGCCTCTAGCCATGCAGTCTACCATTACCACAGTGTATAACATCCATCCTCTAGCCATGCAGTCTGCCATTACCACAAGTGTATAACATCCAGCCTCTAGCCATGCAGTCTACCATCACCACAGGTGTATAACATCCAGCCTCTAGCCATGCAGTCTGCCATTACCACAGTGTATAACATTCAGCCTCTAGCCATGCAGTCTACCATTACCACAGTATATAACATCCATCCTCTAGCCATGCAGTCTACCATTACCACAGTATATAACATCCATCCTCTAGCCATGCAGTCTACCATTACCACAGTATATAACATCCATCCTCTAGCCATGCAGTTCGCCATTACCACAGGTGTATAACATCCAGACTCTAGTCATGCAGTCTGCCATTACCACAAGTGTATAACATCCAGCCTCTAGCCATGCAGTCTACCATTACCACAGTGTATAACATCCATCCTCTAGCCATGCAGTCTGCCATTACCACAAGTGTATAACATCCAGCCTCTAGCCATGCAGTCTACCATTACCACAGTGTATAACATCCAGCCTCTAGCTATGCAGTCTGCCATTACCACAGTGTATAACATTCAGCCTCTAGACATGCAGTCTACCATTACCACAGTATATAACATCCATCCTGTGGCCATGCAGTCTGCCATTACCACAAGTGTATAACATCCAGCCTCTAGCCATGCAGTCTACCATTACCACAATTTATAACATCCAGCCTCTAGCCGTGCAGTCTACCATTACCACAGTGTTTAACATCCATCCTCTAGCCATGCAGTCTGCCATTACCACAGGTGTATAACATCCAGCCTCTAGCCATGCAGTCTGCCATTACCACAGGTATATAACATCCAGCCTCTAGCCATGCAGTCTGCCATTACCACAGTGTATAACATCCAGTCTCTAGCTGTGCAGTCTACCATCACCACAGGTGTATAACATCCAGACTTTGACCATGCAGTTTACCATTACCACAGTGTATAACATAAAGCCTCTAGTCATGCAGTCTGCCATTACCACAGTGTATAACATTCAACCTCTAGCCATGCAGTCTACCATTACCACAGTGTATAACATCCAGCCTCCAGCCATGCAGTCTACCATTACCACAGTGTATAACATCCAGCCTCTAGCCATGCAGTCTGCCATTACCACAGTGTATAACATCCAGCCTCTAGCCATGCAGTCTACCATTACCACAGTGTATAACATCCAGCCCTGACCATGCAGTCTGCCATTACCACAGTGTATAACATCCAGCCTCTAGCCATGCAGTCTACCATTACCACAGTGTATAACATCCAGCCTCTAGCCATGCAGTCTACCATTACCACAGTGTATAACATCCAGCCTCTAGCCATGCAGTTTACCATTACCACAGTGTATAACATCCAGCCTCTAGCCATACAGTCTACCATTACCACAGTGTATCACATCCTGTGGGAGGAGCTGTGTTTCTTCCTCTGTGCTGCACTGTGAGAGGAGCAGGAGCCTGACATCGTGTGCTGGGGGATACGCTGCCCTTTCCCCAGGGGGTGGCGTGTTCTCCAGGCATGGATCCTCGGGCCTCTGACTGCCGCCGTTTATCTACACGTGCCGGCAGCCAGAGTGGAACCCCGCGTGCGGCAGGAAGACCTCCTGAAACTGGAGACTTACCTCCTGATTCTCCAGCATCGAGAAACAGCGGTAAAGTGACATCGGCGGCCGGTGGTAAGCCTCAGAGAACCCCGCAGCGTGCGGCTGCAAAGCCGCAGGGAGCAGATGACAGCCCCGCTCATACTGCGGGCAGGAGAGGAGCAGCAACCAGAAGCAGCAGAGATCCACTGAAGGAATCCCTGTGTGACTCCAGCAATGCACCGGGTGTGGTCAGGAGATGTCCTGGGAGGAAAACAAGCCTGGGATCCTCTCTGAGCTCCTCTTCAGAGCAGATAACTCTGCACCCAGGAAAGCTGGATGGGAAAGAAAGGCCGGCTGCTGAGCAGGCAGCGGGTGAACAGAGAGCAGAGCCGGCGGGTCAGGTTGCTGAACAAGCAGCCTGCAAAGTCTCTGGATCAGCTGCAGGAATGGAGCCTGGAACCCCAAAGGGTGAGGTATGTGAGGCTGGGAGTAGTGATTCTGTGCCTCAGCCCAGAGGGGGTGCTTCAGGTGTAACTAGCAGTGACTTAGCTCCTGGTGTGGTTGCTGGTGTTTCTGGTTCTCCTGGTATCTCCTCTGGTGTACAAGCTGCAGAGGCCAGGAGACTGTTTAATTGGGGGGTCATGAGCCCCACTGAAACCCCCTCATTGTACTCATCAAGGGTGGCGTATTTCCTAAATCAGCTTGAGGAAGTAAAGAAGAAATTAAAACAATTTAAATTGGAACAGAGGAATGTGAAAGCTCAGGCCATGCTACCAAAAAGTAAGAGAGCGGTCCTCTCCTCCAGGCTGGAGAAGCTGGAGGAGGAGATTGCGACTTTGGAGGAAAAGAGGGCCTCCATAGTGAAAAATGGAGGGCCGTTTATGGAGAAATTCAAAAATGACTGTCGCTTTGAAAGCATGTCTGGCTCCAGTCCGTCAGGGCTGCGGTCTGGAAGCCAGAGGAAGGTGAAGGAGTTGGCGGTGGAATCAGAGGTGGACTCATTACCGGGTGGCCAAGGGGACCCCTCTGAACCAGTTATGTCATCCTCTGGGGATGAAGGCAGGTCTGGGGGGAGACTAATGGTGGAGATCAGACAGCTGGAATCCCCAGTGGGCAAATTGTATTTCGGTGACGAGGAGGTCCCAGAAGATGAGGTGGTAAGAGAAAAGAAAAAGAAGATCATAAAGGAAGAAGTGTTACGTTTTGTGCCTTCTGAACCCATTGCTGAGCCCAGCGCGGTTCCTGTAGTGGAATCGGGCCAAACAGCACGGGAGAATGAATCTGAGATGGTGGCAGCAGGTGTCCCCCTTTCCTGCAGTGGAAAGGAGAACACAGGGGCAGACAGGGTTAAAACCCCTGACAGTGTTGCGGACAAGGTGAAAGATGGAATGGCTGCGGACAAGGATCAGAAAAAGACAATTGAAAGGGCCAGAGCAAAATCTGGAAGGTTTATAAAAAAACCTGTAAATAAACCATTAAAGTCTGTGGAGGTTGCAGAATCTTCGGGGGCTCTGCGGGCTGCAGAGAGGGTGAGGGGTGTGGGGGATAGGAAGTCCTCCGCAGTTCCTGAAATGGGGGGCCCTTCAGACCCTGCCCCCAATGACGCCAGTACTCCTCTAGGGAACCCGACCAGTCTGAGGGGAGTGAAGAGCGATGGGATTGTAAGTATGGTAAAAGATGTTGCGAGTGGTAACTTAGGAAGAGACGCAAATGAGAGTATGAATGAGAGTATGAATGAGAGTATGAATGAGGACGTTGTTACAAATAAGGATGTAAATAGGGAAATGAATGGTGAGGCAAATGAAGATATAACTGGTGAGAGTATGAATGAGGAATTGGAAGTTGCTTATGCAGCAGATACGGAAGTCGAGGAGGAAGAGGCTGATGGGAGGAGGCAGGTTGCAAGGGAAGCAGGGGATTGTGTAAGTCCAAATAGGAGATCATATGCTAGTGTGGCTGCAGGTGACTCTTTGCCCAAGGAATCAGGTAATGGTAACTTGCAACGGCGCCTCTTGGAGGCTCTGAGGAAGGGGAAAGAGACTTCCATGCAGGTGGAGGGTGAACCGGTTAAACTGTCTTTTTGGACAGAGAGACATGGTCTGAGAACCTTCCGAGAGGAAAGAGCGGGAGAGACCGTTTGGTCTCTCCCTACATCTGGGGGGAGCCGTAGGAATGTGGCCCGTCTCTCTTGGAGGAGTGAAGAAGCAACGCCTTCTAGGAAAGACGTTGTGGAACTTCTCCTGGGGATGGGCTTTGTGGCAAATGACATCTTTGCCCTAATCCATCCCTACGGCACCAAGAGTTTCGATGTTAGTTTTGTTAGACCAGAGGGGCTTGAGCTCTTCTGGTCTAAATATGAACTGGCAAAGAACACCCCGGCCTGGCGGGGATTTTCTGTCCAGGCTATAACCCGCCAGACGATGGTCAAGAAAGTGACGGTATTAACCTGTAACGAATCACTTTCTAGCGTGGACATTATGACATGGCTCAGTCGTTATGGCGAGGTTGGACAATTCCCCGCCAAAGTTTTGGATGATCACGGCATCTGGTCAGGTGCCTGGACCTTCAGCGTAAAGCTGAGGGCACAGGGCAACTCAGTTGCTCATATCCCCTCCTCTGCTTTCTTGGGTCGAGATAGAATTATGGTTTTCTATCAGGGACAGCCGAAGGTCTGCTATAGGTGTGGTAGTCCCACTCACTTTAGCGCACAATGCGATGTTCGCAAGTGTGCAAAGTGTGGTGACATTGGCCATCTTGCCGCATCCTGTAGGCGGATTCGGTGTAACCTGTGTGGGGACCTGGGTCATCCCTTCAGTCGTTGTCCGCTTGCCTTTTCCAACAAGGCTCAGGGCCGGGCCCGGACTCAAGCGGATGCTAGCCATGAAGCTGGGTCTGTTGTTGAAGAAGGGCCTGCTGCCGGGACTGGGCCGGTTGGTGAAGGGACGAGTGCCGGTGATACCAGCACTGGAAGAAGCAGACAGGGTACAGTTAAGAACTTAAGGCCTTCCAGGATTAAACGGCAAGAAAAACGCCGTAGGGATAGGGAGCAGGCGGCAGCTGGTCCCTTAGTTGATTCTCCGGCAGGCCTTTTAGTTGGGGATCCAGGTTGTAGCGACCCAGGGTACAGCGATGAGGAGGGAGGACCTGGGGTTCAGCCTGAGGAAGCCAACCCCTCTGCTACATCCGCATCCTCGTACGGCGAAAGCATGGACGAGGATTACAGGAGGTGGTTGGGGGATAGGAGGAACAAACGGAGCAGGAGGAAAAAGAAAGGAGAGGGTCGCAAGCCCTCTCTGGAGTGGGATTCATCTGTCCCACTCACCCTTGACCAGATGCCAGAGGAAGAATTAGTCGGGGCCCCTCCTGTGGATCTCTCCAACCGGTATCAGGTCCTTGACGAGGATCCCCCAACTCCAGTTGGGGAGGAGGAGGATGTGGTACCGGAGGGCGCAAAGGCCTCCTCGCAGGTTGCCGGGCCCTGCCCTCCTTCTTCTGGAGGGGGGGCTAAGCCTGATTCCGTGGGCAAACAGAACGGTATGGATGTATCAGTGTGTCTGAAAAGGCAAAAGGAAAATGAAGGATCAGGAGATAATGATGAGGAGAGTGGTGGTGGAGGGGGGAAAAAGAAAGCTATCCAACTCGATCATGTATGATGGCGGAACTCACCCTGTTGACGCTGGCAAGTATTAATGTTGCTAGCATTAAGTCAGACGTGGCCCGTTTTATGGCCTTTGATTTTTTCAGCCGTATTGATGCTGATATTTTATTTTTGCAAGAGACCTGGTTAACAAGTGTTGAGTTGCTGGCGAAAGCCAAGCAGGAATGGCGGCTCGGTCCGTCATTCTGGTCTCTTGCGGCCGAGCCACGTAGCGGGGTGGCGGTCCTTTTTAAAACCGCCGAAAGAGTAGAATGCAGGAGGATTATCGAGTTGGAAATGGGAAGGTGCCTGATTCTAGATGTCCTCATGGGAAGACAAGAATTAAGATTAATCAACATCTATGGACCACAAAGTAGGTGGGACCGTAAATGTCTTCTTATGAGGATTAAGCCTTTTCTTTTTACCAGCCGACAAGTGATCTTTGGAGGAGACTTTAACAATGTGACTAGAGTCTGTGATAGGGGGGTCCCCAGAGGTGGGCTGGATACTGATGGCGTCGTCTTGAGTAGAATAGTTGAGGAAGCTCGTCTGGTGGATGCTCATTTACGGCACAAACCGGATCACGTGGATTTCACCTTTAATAAGGGAAATCGTAGGTCTAGAATAGATAGGTTTTATTTAAAGGAGGAGGCTGTTTTTTCGGCTTTACAAGCTGAGGAAGTGGAATTCTCCGATCACTGTTTAATTAGTTTCTCTCTGAATGTTACAGAGACTCCCCGCATGGGAAAAGGAATATGGAAGTTGAATTCGTCTCTCCTGGAAGAAGCGATGGTAAGACAATCCTTTGAGGATTTCCTTCAGAGCCAGGAACCTTTGGTGGACATGTGCAACAGTAAGTCGGAGTGGTGGGAGATGTTTAAAAAAAGGACGGCGAGGTTTTTCCGAAAGCTCTCTAACCTCAGGAGCTGGGACAGATACCGTCTGTACCAGGAACTGAGGAAGAAACTTGAAAGACTTGTGTCGACGGGAGATAGCCGCGAGGATATCTCTCGTGTAAAATCCTTGCTCAAGAGGTGTCAGTATGATAGGTACGCCTCTTTGGTTGCCGAGAGGGATTTCGGGAAATACCGCTCGCCCGACCCTTACGGGAACTGTAAGATGGCAGTAAGAAGTAAACTAGTGATGGGCCTGGTTGACAGTACAGGCTCCCTGAATAGGTCCAAATCAGGGATCCTGGAGGTCGTCAGGTCCTTCTACTCTCACCTCTTTGGTAGGAAAGAACTGAATCGGGACAGTCTTTCAGCTTTCTTGGCTGGGGCGATTCCCGGGGCGGGAATGGACCCCTCTCTTGATATTTTGACAGAACCTATCAGGGAAGAGGAAGTGAGACTGGCCATTGATGGGCTCAGGCCCAAAAAATCGCCAGGTCCGGATGGCTTAACATCCGAGTGGTATAAGACTTTTAGGGAACAATTGGTTCCTCTCTTGACCGAGGTGTATAACGAGTGTCTTTCCTCGGGCAATCTGCCAAGGTCAATGGGAAAGTCCGTCCTGATTCTTCTGACAAAGGGTAGGGATCCATCCCGCATTGAGAATTGGAGACCCATATCGCTTCTCAATGTGGACAGAAAGATTTTGGCAAAAATACTCTTCTGCAGACTGGCGAAATTTGCGCCGAAGCTCCTTTCGGGGTCCCAGCATTGTTCAGTTCCCGGGCGGAGCGCTTTTAGCGCCGTTCTCAGTGTCCGGGAGGCCGTGGAACGGGGCAGGGCGGGTCTTTGGAAGGGGCTTTTGTTATCCCTGGATCAGGCTAAGGCTTTTGACCGAGTGAATCACGAATACCTGTGGTCTGTCCTCTTGTGGTATGGTCTACCCGGGAGGTTTGTAGATTGGCTAAAAACCTTGTACAAAGGGGCCGAGAGTTTCCCGTTGGTTAATGGTTGGCTGGGTCGTCCTTTTGAGGTGGCTTCCGGTGTCCGCCAGGGATGTCCTTTAAGCCCTCTGCTGTACGTGTTTGCGATCGATCCTTTCATCAGAAGGGTAGATCGCGGACCGTTGGCGGGGGTGAGGATGGAACTGGCGGTGGGGGGGCCATCTCTGAAGGTGGTAGCGTACGCTGATGATGTCTCTATTTTTACCTCTTCGGAAGAGGAGGTGGGATGGGTGATGTCGGAGGTGAATCGCTATTCGGAAGTTTCCGGGTCCCAGATTAACCGGGACAAATGTGAGACTCTCTGGCTGGGGGAAGGGGATCCTGTCTTCGATCTCCAGGGCACTCTTCCAGAACCCCAGAAATCAGTAAAGATCTTAGGCATCAACTTTGGCCAAGATGAGGATTATCATCAACAAAATTGGGAGGGTAGACTGAAAGATGTCGCCCAAAGGGTGGACCGCTGGAAGGGGTGGTCTTTATCCCTCAGGGAAAGGGTTCACTTGTGCAAAGCTTACCTGATTCCTGTGCTTTTATATCTGAGCAGTGTTTGTGTCTTGCCAGGCTCTCTCTGGGCAACGGTCTACAGCCTCTTTTTCCAGATGTTATGGGGAAATAGGCTGAACCTAATCAGGAGAGAGGTGACTTACCGCACAAGGAGACTAGGCGGGTTGGATATGGTCAACCCAGTGGTATTTTTAACAAATACCTTCTTGAAAATAAACATTGCAAACCTCTGGAAAGAGAGGGCTCCTTTGTGGGTAATTTCCTGTAGGGAATGGTTCCGGCCCTTCTTCCAGGAATGGGAGACAGGAGGGCGTGTGAAAGACCTGCGTGCGTCACATGGACATCTCCCGGCTTACGTTGCTCCGGTTCTGAAGATCATAAGGCGGTGGGGCCTGAGAAGGACTGAGATAGAGACCATGTCGAGGGGTTCCCTTGACAGAGGGGTCATGTCTTCTTTCTTCCAGGCGCCGCTGGCCTTGAAGGATTGCCCAAGTCAGGATCTGGAGGGTGGGCTACTTTTGCTTAATTCAGAAAGGATCCCTAAGAAGGTTTGGGATGTGACTTGGCGCTGCTTTCATGGAAAGCTATATGTAAGGGATAATATGAAGTGCAGGAACTCCGAGGAAAGGGGTTGTCCCCGGGAGGAGTGTGGGGGCGTGCTAGAAAGCATGGACCACTTCCTGCTTCACTGTCCCTTTAATATAGAGGTGTACAAAAGGGTGGGGGCTTCCATCGGTTGGCCCAGGCTGGCCGCCTTGTCTTATGCGGAATGGGCCTATGGCGCATTCAAAGACCTTGGTGGCAGGGACCGTCGCACTTTATTTTTAGTTAGTGCAGTGGTTAGGCATCACATCTGGTGTGCACGGTGTCTAGTTTCGACGAGTCGTAAAATCCTCCCAGTGGAAACGGTATATAGGAACATTATGGGTGACCTGGTGAAGGTGCGCTCTCTGGAGTATGAAAAGTGGGGGGACCCCAAGGCCTCTCGCCTGTGGAGGGGCTTTTGTTTTGGGGTTCCCTGACTGAGTAATACTCCTTGTCCTGGTGGTGGGCTGATCTAGAAGACACAGTTAGAATTTTGTTTTGTTTTGTATAAGAATAGGATGAAAAGGCTTACGGGCTACTGAACCATAGCCGACAAGTTGTGGAAGTGTTCGGTGTTGTAGATTTTGGAAAGTAGTAATTTGTACCGTATTATATCATATTATATTATGTTATGTTGTATTATATTAGTAAAGGTGTAGTGGGGCTTAGTTAGGTTGGGAGGGGGGTGTGGGGGGAGGAGGGGGATATATGTATATATGTGTATATAAGGGGGGATGTGTGTTATGTATATATATATATATATATATATATTTAAAAAAATATATAAAAAAAAAATTAAATAAAAGGTTAAATATATAAAAAAATATATAAAAAAATAAAATAAAAAAAATAATTGTGTGTGATACAAACTGGTCGACCCCAGTCCAACTGGGGATGAACTTACGGACTGACAGAGCTCAGGGCTTTCTTTTCCCTTTGAACTTGAGGGTGATCAGTTTGTCTGTTTGCAGTGGGGGTTGGTGAAGGGTTTAATAGTTAGTATTTAAGTTAAGGTTTCTGTTTGTGTTTTGTATATTTGTTTTTTATATACGGCTGGCATATAATTATTACATTTGTATATATGTTTGTATATATGTTTTGTATAAATGGATTTTAGATGAGCATGAAAGCATTTTAATATGTAAATATGTAAAATAGGGGTTGGGGTGGGAGATGGTGGG